>NC_045430.1:135105818-135408450 GCF_902635505.1 Sarcophilus harrisii | reverse complement strand
AAATGTGGAATTTCATCATGTGGTTTTAACATCATGAAAATACCAATGGATCAAGGTAGTACATAACTATCTCATCTCTTTTGATCATATATTCCCTTGATGATATTCACTAAGTAACTTCTTCAAGATTGTATGTCTTGTGTTGCAACATGTTTACATGCTCTTTTCCATACACTTGTGAGCTCCAATTTATATTCTTAAAAGCCTTTCATATTTAATTACAACCATTTGAAATCACTCAAAGAACAGTGATATTAAAAAATAAAAACCACTATTTCAAAGAGCTTGATTTCACTAAAAAAACTTTGCATTTTGTCAGATATAATATAGATCATATTTATCCTACTATTTAATTCTGGAACCAATTAACTATTGTGATTTAATGCTCCAACATTAGAAAATTTGATTTTTTATAATGGCTCAATAGATGGGCATTTTAAGGAGAAGATTGGGAACATTTATCTCCTTTTCCATAAACAACAACAATAACAAAAAAAAAAAAAATTAGTGAAGGTGTGCAAAAAGAGCATGTCAAGATGCAGGGACTCATCTAAGTGGCCTGGATTTAATTCCCTGGTGTTATCTTTATATACTTTTTGAAATATAAGTCAGAAATTATGGCACTTGAAAATTAATCTTGCCTACCAAAAAGTCTGAAACATTGGTAGCATTACATAGAAACAGAGATAGAAAGTGTTAATATGTGACCTGAGAAGAAATATATTGAAAATATGATTTCCCAGCCAGAGATATTACTTCATCACTAAACCTAAATTAGTAATTGTCATCTTAGAGACTATGGGCACAAAACCAATAGAGTGAAAAATTTCTCAATAGTGTGATACTTTTTTTTAAATAAAGCTTTTTATTTTCAAAACATATGCATGGATAATTTGACATTGACCTTTGCCTAGTCTTGTGTTTTAGATTTTCTCTTCCTTTCCCCCAACTCCTTCCCCTAGATGGCAAGCAATCCAATATATGTTTAAAAAAATGTTAAAAATATTGTAATATTCTCTTTAAAATGTAATCTTCTCTTATTGGGGTTTTCTTGGGGTCTCTGGAGGCAGCCTTCATTTCAGTTCAGTAATCACCACAAGTGCAGCCAGGGATCAAGAATCAAATCCTTTATTGTCTTTTTCCAAATCTTGTCTCCTTTCCTGAAGCCCAGTTAGCTTTCTTATAGTCCAGATCCTTTATTACCTCCTTCCTGGGGCTGGGCAGCTTTCTGAAGAGCCTTTCAGTCTGGCCTTAGTTCCGAGAGGTTGAACTCCCACCTGCCTTCTCTGGCTTCTTAATTTCCTCTGGCTGAGGCTCTGAAAGCTTCTAGTGCATTTGTCCTTCTGTCCCTGAGAGCTTCTTGCTTATATGCCCCATATTGAGTATGTACTAATCATATCACTAGGAAACCATTATTTGTTGTAAGATTAAATCAATGCTAAACTAAATTTAATCATTGTCTCTTCAATTCCACTTAGTACCTTGTTTCAAGTTCTAGCCCATATTACCTCCTTGTAGGATTAAATCAATCATACTGAACCATGCTAAATTAGATAACTATTGTTTCTATCAATTCCACTGACTTAGTACCTTGTAAGAATATTTTGTTTCAAGTTCAGAGTCCATAACAAAATATATGTTAAATCCAATATGTATGAACATATTTGTACAATTCTTTTGCTGGACAAAAAGAAATCAGATCAGAAAAAGAAAGTAAATGAGTAAGAAAACAAAATGCAAGAGAACAATCACAAAAAGAGTGAGAATGTTATGTTGTGATCTGCATTCAGTTTCTACAGTCTTCTCTCTGGGTGTAGATAGCTATCTTCATCACAAGATCATTGGAATCGCCATCAAACATCTTATTGCTAGAAAGAGTCTTGTTTATCAGAATTAATTGTCATATAATATTGATTTTACCATGTATAATGATCTGGTTCTGCTCATTTCACCTAATATCAATTCACATAAATCTCTCTAGGCCTTTCTAAAATCATCATGCTGGTCATTCCTTGAAAAAAACAATAATATTCCATAACATTCTTATACCATAACTTGCTCAGTCATTTTCCAACTAATAGGTATCCACTCAGTTTCCAGTTTCTTGCCAATACAAAAAGGGCTGCCACAAACAATTTTGCACATGTGGGTCCCTTTCCTTCCTTTAAGATCTCTTTGAGATATACACCCAATGGAAACACTGCTAGGTCAAAGGGTATGCATAGTTTGATAACTTTTTGAACATAGTTCCAAATTTCTCTCCAGAATGGCTGGATCCATTCACAACTCCACCAACAATGTATAAGTGTCCCAGTTTTCCCACATCCCCTCCAACATTTGTCATTATCTTTTCCTGTCACTTTAGCCAATCTGAGAGATGTGTAGTGGTATCTCAGAGTTTTCTTAATTTACATTTCTTTGATTTAATAGGGATTTAGAGCATCTTTTCATAGGCTAGAAATAGTTTCAATTTCTTCGTCTGAGAATTGTCTGTTCATATCCGTTGACCATTTTTCAATTGAAAAATGGCTTGAATTTTTATAAATTTGAGTCAGTTCTCTATATATTTTAAAAAGGAGACCTTTATCATAACCCTTAAATGTAAAAATGATTTCCCAATTATTGCTTCCCATCTGATCTTGTCAGCAGTAGTTTTGTTTGCACAAAAACTTTTTAACTTAATATAATCAAAACTATCTATTTGATGTTCATTTATGAGTTCAAGTTCTTTGAACACAAATTCCTTCCTTCTCTACATATCTGGGAGCTAAACTATCCTATGTTCTTCGAATTTACTTATAATGTCATTGTTTATGTCTAAATCATGAACCCATTTAGATCTTATGTTGATATGTAGTGTTAGGTGTGGGTTGAGCTCTAATTTCTTCCATACTAGTTTCCAATTTTCCCAGGACTTTTTGTCAAATATGGAGTTCTTATCCCAAAAACTGGGGTCTTTGGGTTTGTCAAACATTAGGTTGCTATAGTTATTGCCTATTTTGTCCTGTGATCCAAACTTATCCCACTGATCAATTACACTATTTCTTAGCCAGTACCAAATGGTTTTGATGACCACTGCTTTATAATATACTTTTAGGTCTGGTGCAGCTAAGCTACCTTCCTTTAGATTTTTTTTTTCATTAATTCCCTCAAAATTCTCAACCTTTTGTTCTTTCAGATGAATATTGTTAATATTTTTTCCTAGATCTGTAAAACAATTGCTTGGGAGTTTAATTAGTATGGCATTAAATAAGTAGATTAATTTAGGTACTATTGTAATTTTTATTATATTCCTTCAGCTACCCATGAGCACTTGGTATTTTACCAACTAATTAGATATGACTTTATTTGTGTGGAAAACATTTTGTAGCTGTGTTCATATAGTTCCTAACTTTCCCTTGGCAGATAGATTCCCAAATATTTTATATTATGGACTGATATTTTGAATGGATTTTTTTTTGTATATCTTGATGCTAATGTTTGTTGGTAATATATAAAAAGGCTGATGATTTCCATGTATTTATTTTGTGTCCTGCAATTCTGATAAAGTTGTGAATTGTTTCTAGTAGTTTTTTTAGCTGATTGTTTAGGGTTCTCTAAGTATATCATCATATCATCTGCAAAGAATCATAATTTGGTTTCCTCATTACCTACTCTAATTCCTTTAATCCCTTTTTCTTTTCTTATTGCCATAGCTGACATTTTTAATACAATATTGAATAGTAATGATCATAGTGGGCAGCCTTGTTTCACTCCTGATCTTATTAGGAATGGTTCTATTTTGTCCATTACATATGATCCTTGCTGATGGTTTTAAATAGATGGTATTCATTATTTTAAGGAAAATTCCAATTATTCCTATACTCTATAGTGTTTTTAATGGGAATGGATATTGAATTTTATCAAATACATTTTATGCATCTATTGAGAAAATCATATGGTTTTAGGATTAGGATTAGGGTTAGGGTTGCTCAATGCAAAAGAGCAACAGCTGCTTTAGTTTGCCCTGGGGCAATTCTGCTGATTGACTTTCAGTGCTGGGTAATCATGGCCAGATCTTACATTCTTCTGGGGTTCAGTGGTTTTTAATTTGCCTTTTGTAGCAAAGCTGCCAAACCACCTGTGTGCAACCAGGACAGAGTAGCTTAAGAGACTCATAGAAGATTCTCAGGTACTTGGAAGCTACAATGAGCTGACTCCCTGCCCCAGTGTTTTGCCCTCTCTCCCTGTGTTGTGATCTGGGCTTGCAGACTGTCCCCCTACTCTTTTGAAACAGACCTGTCCTGAAGTTCTTCCAAGGTAAGTTTTGGCAATGTGTTATACTCCAGATATTTGTGGATTCTTTGACTTCAATACCAGGTGAGAGGCTTAATCTGCTGTTGGTTTGAAAGAAGGTCAGAGGAGGTCACAGAAAGTCCTTTCTGCTTGAAAGTCCTGAACCTGATCTTGACTCTGTGCCCATGGTGATTCTCAAAAAATAAAAATAATCTACTTTCTGCATATCAGTCTGAAATTACAATGAAGAGAAAAAGAAAGAAAAGCTTTCTTTTATAGGCCACAAGAAAAACAATAGTGCTTCTGAAAAGTTTATCTCCCTGATTCTCAATCACCAATCATCTTTAAGGCAATTCCAGCTACTAAAAACTAATAGAGAAGGGTTTTGTTGTTGTTGTTATTGCCTCAGTAAGGGATAAGCATCCATTCCTACCTCAATGAAATTTATCTTTGAGTTTTTGTTTTTTTTTTCTAGAGGGGGGAAATGGTAAATGGAATTCTCATAATCTAATGAAATTGATAATTATATGTGTAATACTTTTATTTTAAATTGAATACCTCAGCTTTCATTCTACATTTTTCCCAAAAGAGAATATACAGGGAATAGTGTTTTGCATAATCTTTACTCAGATAGGGAATTTTACTTATTAAGAAAGATATTATCATAGTCAAAAATCTCAGGGACATTATTTTGCTTCAATAAACCCATTTCACAACTTTCCCCATTACACCACTGTGATTTTGTTTTTCACACACACAAAAAAATAAGCAGACCTTGACATTACAAATACTTTGCTTTGCAACAATTTATATGAACATGTTAATTTCTTCCCAGAATGACTCCATGAGTATTTTAAATTCTTGGATTTTTTACAGAATATTATACACAAAGACATAACAAATACATCCCAGAGAAATTATATTTTCTTGATTTGTATTTAAGAGGATTATGCATGAATCTTTTGATGGAAAATTGAAAGGATCTTTATGATTGTAAAGGAACTTGGATTAAGCATCATCCTCTTCTTCAGTCCACTTTTAAAAGTCACATACATCTTTAAAGAGAGTTATTCTGTGTCATTTCCAGTCTGAAGTCATCACTTTCTGTATGAGAAAAATGAGATCCATTATTAAGAAGGACAATTGAAAATAGGGGAGCACTGGGTACCTGGGTAAGATAAGGTGCAAGATAAAATGAAACAAATGTGAGAAATAAGGCTAACAGTATTTTTTTCCTATTTTACTGCTGGGTTTCAAACAGTAGTACCTTTAAGTTAATGAAGTACTACATAAGCATTAGCCTTATATGGAAAATGGAAAATAAAATAAAAAATAGGATTATGATCTTTTCTCCTACAGAGAAAAAAAAAATCTTTGAAAAGATATTGAAGTTTTTTTATACATGTTATTTCCTTGAAATCCTGTCTCTCAAATAACAGAAGTGTCATGTAATAGAGATGAATGATCATGCTGCAAACCTTATTTTCTGATCAAGAAATGTTAGCACAAAAATGTTATCCTTTTTAGATGGATTGTGCCAAAAAAAAAAGAAAGAAAGAAAGAAAGAAAAGGTAGAAAATACTGTAGCGGCTATCTTTTAAGCCATTCAAAGTTTTAACATCTAGTTTCCACATTTTTGAGGATATTTGTTTCTTTCAGTTATCATCCCTTTGACAATTATATTGTCCATAAGAACTTCTGTGGAACACTGGGGGGAAAAAACTAACTATATACATTTGTTAGTTTTCTTCTATGTTCAACTTTCAAGTTAAATTGGAGGTAAAATTTGTGACCAAAGTGAAGTCTTTCCATTTTTTAACATTACATTCTCTATCTATTTTCTCTTTTTTCTTCATCATTACAGTTATTTTAAAGTTATAAGATTACAATTCTGAACTGATATTTAATAATATTAAATAAATAATCCTCCAGTATTCCAATGATCCAATGAATATGTTTTAATTAGTGAATATATTCCTTCCAATGATTATGAGTGCCTTTAATGCGGATCATTTTCCAATTCTTATGCAAATGCTTTCAAAATTTATAAATAAGAGTACACAATACCATAAGCATCTTCTTTATACTCTTTCTTTTCTTGCTATTAAATGCCTTTATATTTTTAACTTTTATTTATTTATTTAATATTTTCCTTTACTTATATTCAAAATAATTTTTGATTTGTTTCTAAGATTTTTGAGCTCTAGGTTTTCCACATGCAAATAAGAAACCACATGTGAATTTATGCAAAACACTTCCATAAAAGTCAAGTTGTGAAATAAAACATAGATCTTCCATCTTAATTAAAATAAAAATTCTCAAGAAAAATTAAGTTAAAAATAAAGACAGAGATAGGGATACTGATGGAGAATGCTTCAATTTTTGTTCAGCCTCGATCAGTTCCTTCTCTGGGTATGGGCAGCATTCAGAATAGTTGGGGATGATTGCACTACTGAAAATAACAAAGTCATTTACAACTGGTCCGCCCAAATTTTGCTATTACTTTGTATATAGTATATTTCACTTTGTTCATGTAGGACTTTCTAGGTTTTTTTTTTCTTTTCCTAGCAGCATCCTGCTCATAATTTCATAATTTCATATGAGAATCTTTCTTTGAATTTTTTTTAAAATTACTATTCCTAATTATATTTTCCCCCATCTATTATTTCTCTCTTTTCACCCTATCCCTCTTCAAAGGTGTTTCGCTACTGACCACTCCCACCCTCAATATGCCCTCTCTCTTATCACCTTCCCCCCCTTCTTATATGCTATTGCCCTCTTATGTTCCTATGGGTTAAGCTTAAAGATTTCTAAGCTCATCTTGAGCATGTATGTTATTTCCTATTTGAGACAGTTCTGATGAGAGTAAGGTTCACTTGTGATTCTTTCCAACAATGAGATGATTGATGCCAGTTTCAATGATCTTGTGATGAAGAGAGCCATCTACACCTACAGAGAGGACTGTGGAAAATGAATGTGGATCATAACATAACATTCTCATTCTTTTTGATATAGTTCGCTTGCATTTTGTTGTCTTAATCATTTTCTTTCCTTTTTGTTCTGATTTTTCTTGTGCAACAAAAGAATAACATAATTATGTTTATACATATTGGATTTAGCATATATTTTAACATGTAATAAAAGAGAGAGTAAGGTTCACTCACTCACCTCTCCTCCCTCTCTTCCCCTTCAGTGTAAAAGCTTTTTTCCCCAAAAAATTTATTTTATTTAAAGAAACAGAATGAGAAAAACAATAGAAAATAATATGAAACAAAAGACAACATTACCGTATGCCCAACAGAATATCAGGTAGGATTCGAAATATATAACAACAACAACAATATATAACAATAACAACAAATACCAATTTAAGAAATATATATATTAATAGAAGAAATTATATTCATGAGTGTCTATCTTTTCTTTACTTCCTTATGAATTTTAATATCTCCACCACATTCATTGTAGCTGTAAAATCTAATGTGCTGACTGGGGCTAGGGTTCTGTTGACTGAGTCTCTGTTGGAACTGGAGACCAAGACCCGACTCTATTGCCACAGACCTTCACCACCAAACTTCAAAATCCTCTCTGGTGTCCATGGACTGAGAAGTCCAGCATTGCTACTGATTCAGAGGCCCCATCTCAATGAAACTGGCACCAAGACCTGAGCCTGCTCTAGGACTGGGTACTTGGCTTCCACAGACCTTTTTTGCTGACCTTGTATGGTTTTTTTTTGATGTCTCTGGGCTGAGAGGTCTGGAAGCTGCCAGTACTGCAGCTGATTCAGAGGTTGGCTCATGTTGAACTTGGGGCTGGGTCCAGGCTGCTCTAGTATGTCCTGCACTGGGACTGCACGCTAGTTTCCCAACCTAGTATAAATGACCTTTTCTAATGTCTTTATATTCTAATAGAACTTTAATGGTTCTCTGGACATAATATTTAGAAAAAGAAAGATAATGCATACCTTATATCCTAAGGCTATGGGAATGGCTAGATCTTAGTGACAGCTAAAAATCTTCCTCCTCCCCCCCTCCAATTTATAGTAGATACACTCTAGTTCCATCATACACAACTCTCCCTCTAAAATGGTAAAGACTGCCCACAATTCAAGAGTGTCCAGGCCTCTGGACCTTGCAGAGAGGGCTACTAGAAATATTCTTACATACTCACAATGCCCATTAGGTAACAATGTAGCATATAGACTGTCTATAGGTTCTATTTCTTTAGTTTCCAAAACATTTTCCCCTACAATGGTATGAAATTTGGGATTTGATTACAGGTTAATTGATCTTTCCATTATACCACATCATCTGAATTATAAATGCAAATGCTTACTTGTTAAGATGTGACATGAGACATGAAATCAATTTAACTTTTTTTTTTCAAAATCAGATAAATTTCCATACAGTAGAAAAGGATAAATAAGAGAGAAGTATAATTCAGAAAAATGAATTGTGAATAAAAACTTTTTTGCTGATATCTTTACAAATAGCAGACTTTAAAAAAACAGAAAGTGAAAATAAAGTTGAGGAGTAAGTATAACATCTGCACTGGGGCAAGAGAAATAATAGCAAAGATATCTGAATTAAAAATAGAAATACCTGTCATGTAAAAGAAAGAAAAATGGTTGAAAATGAATATTTGTCTCAAAAAATAGTTACAACTTTGCAGCACACTGTATGCTGAGCAGAAGGAGACTGAAGATAAAATGAAAATGAAAAACAATTTCACATAATTTAGTATACTACTGAGGCTTTAAGGGACACAAGTCAAAAATGTGACAGCTTGAGAAGTGGCAGGGTGACAATAGACTGCTGTAAGACAGTAATTGAAGCTGGAACTGATAAGCAAAAAAAACCCACAAATAAAATAGAATACATTTACAGGACAGCAGCAGCAAAATACTGACCTGGAACTCAGTAAAACCATAGGTTCCATGATACTGCATGTATCATGTATTATACTGAAAACCACATTAGTCTTGTGACAGAAGAAAATACTTTGAAATAACAGGCTGGCCATGCATGTAAGAAAAGACTAAAACTTCTGTAATGCTAGAATAGAAAAAGAAAACTTCATAATTTACCAAAAATTAAAGTTTTCTGAAATATTAGATACATTCAAACATATGAATATATATACACACACACTCATATACATACACACATGTCCATATTGTTCAGTAGTGTGTAACCTAAACCATCTCTAAAGTTTGTCCAAGTTTATGTTCATTGTTTGCATGCTACTCTCTACCCATCTCATCCTTTGATATCTTTTCTTTTATTTTCAGGGCTGCAGTTACAATTTACAATGACCTTTGAGTCAAAGAATGTTAAATCTGACACTGCTTCCATTTCTTGTTCCTCTGTTTTTCAGGATGTAATGGACAAGTTGCCAAGATCTTAGTTTTTAGTTTGTTTTTTTCACATTTACATTCTCCTCTTTCACTCTCATCAAGAGGCTTCTTAATTCTTCTTCATCTTCTGCTATCAGAGTAGTATATACCATCTGCATATCTATGGAACTGATATTTCTCTCAAAAATGTTAATCCCAGCTTTTGATTTATCTTGCTTGGAATTTCACACGATGGGCTTTGTTTCTAAGTTAAATAAATAACAAAGCAACAATATTAAACCTGGTAGTACTTTTCTTCCAATCTTAAATCAATTGGTTGTTTCTATGTTCCAATTATTCTCTGTGTGTATATATGTATGTGTGTGTGTGTATATATATATATATATATATATATATACATATAGATAGATAGATAGATAGATATCTAAATATATAGACATGCCTGTCTGTACATATATCTTAATATGTGGGACTTGAGGTGGAGTAATCAAATGTTTGAAAAGAAGACTATCTATGGCGTCATCAGAAGACAGAATGAAAGAAAAATACTACCTGCTTTAAGTATCAAATATCAGAGGGCCTAGAATGTGCATATATATATATATATATATTTGCAGTTTCAGAAAGTACTTTGTAACAAAATGATTGATAAGCATTATTTACTGGACTTCCCTTTAAAATGCCTACTTGAAGAGAAGGAAAATTGCCTAGCTCCTGCACAAATACTTCAGAAAAAACTGAAGTGCACACCACACTGAATGATGTTGAAGATATCCAATGAGAAATTGCAGTGATTTTGTTAAGGGCAAAAAATCCTTAGGCATTCTGTGGAAAGGAAAGAAGATCCTTCCAGGAAAGCCTGAACTAATGTTGTCAGAGACTAAGCCTCTGTCTTCATAGAAAATGCTCTTTAAAATCCTCAATGAATTTAGAAAACCTAGAGTTGGAAATTTGGAACCCATAGAGATAGCAGTTTATAGCAGCAAAGCAACAATCTATATGAGTTCTAGATTTTGACTATGACATGCTCTGGGTTTTTCCTTTTAGTGTTCGTTTCAGGAAATCATTATTAGATTCTTTCTTTGTCATCTGCTGGAACAAAAAGTCCAACATAGGTTTCTTTTTTCCTAGGAACAGAGTTCAAGTTCAAAAAAAAGGAAAAATGCCAAATCAAAAGGATCCACAAAAAAGCAACAAAAAATTAATTTGATGATTGGAAGTTATTATGGTGACAGGGAAGACCAAGATACAAACTCAGAAGAGGACACAACAGCAAAACACCTATGGGCAAAACCTCAAAGAAAAATGTGAAGTGATCTCAGGCTCAGAAAGAAATCATGGAACTCAAAAAGAAACTTAAGATCACATAAGAAAGATAGAAGGAAAATTGGGGAAAGAAATTAGAGTGATGCAAGAAATTATGATAAAATCAGTGGCTTGGAAAAAATTTTTAAATGGCTTTAAAAATAAAATTGGCCAAATTGAAAAGGATATATAATAAGCCACTGATGAAAACAACTCCCTAAAAGTGCAAGTGCCAGATAGATAAAGATAATTGGAGAAAACAACTTAAAAGTTAGAATTGGGAAAGTATAAAATGTAAAATACATCATTGGAAAAACAACTGACCTATAAAACAATCCTAGAGAGACAATGCCAGAAAAGTCAGAGAGAGAGAGAGAGAGAGAGAGAGAGAGATATCTGAGCACCATCTTTTAAGAAATTATCAAGGAATATACAAAAAGTGAGTGGATATAAGGTGAATTTGAAGGAATGACATAAAAGTAATTAATTGATGAGGAAAAGGAGCACAGTGGGTGTAGAAGAAAGGGAACAATAGAACAAGGAGGCATGAAGGAGCTATGCCAATGCAGGGCAAAAGGAAAGGGTTGGTGATTGTCAATCTCTGTGGCAACAGTGGGAGTCCAGCACACAATCACAGTGCAGACCCTGCCAGTACCCCAGTGACAGGAAAGCAGGACTTTGTTGCTTCAGCACACTGGATTACAACTGCAGTGAAAGTGGGACACTCCTAACAATTCCAAGCTAGAAAAGAGTGTCTATAATCAGAAACCTAGAAGGATCTCTAAAAAGAAATGCATACAATCCCTGAAGCTTGGTACAATGCACCTACCACCCTTGAAACCAGAGCCATACTTTAACAGTGTTAAAAGCCAAGGAATAGGCTAGGAAATTGAGAAGAAAACCAAAAAAAAAAAATCTGATGATAGAAAGATACTATGGAGACAAGAAAAATCAAAACACAGACTTAGAAGAAAATAACAAAGTCAAAGTTCCAATATCCAAAGCACCTGAGAAAAATAAGAAGTCTTTTCAGGCTATGGAAGAGCTCAAAAGGGATTTTGAAAATTAAGTAAGAGATAGAAGAAAAAAATAGAAAACAAATTGAGAGTGATGCACAAGGAAATACAAAAAGTAATAAGGAGAAGAATGCTTTAAAAAGCAAAATTAGCCAAATGAGAAAAAAAGGTCCAAAAACTAAGTGATGAAAACAATTCCTTAAAATTTAGAATAGAGCAAATGGAAGCTAATGGTTTTATGATGAATCAAGACATAATAAAGCAAAACCAAAAATATTAAAATATTAGAAAAAAGTGAAATATCCCATTGAAAAAACAACTGATCTGGGAAATAGGTGCAGGAGAAATGATTTTAAAGTTATAGGCCTATTTGAAAGTCTTGATCAAAAAAAAAAAAATAGCCTGCACATCATCTTTCAAGAAATTATTAAAGAAACCACTTCTGATATTCTAAAACCAGAGGGTAAAATGGAAATAGAAAGAATTTACCCATCAGCTCCTGAAAGAAATCCCGAAATGAAAACTTGGTTGAATCATAGTTTAATTACTTTCAGGAATATCATATTCCAAGCCCTCTGGTCCTTTAATGTAAAAACTGCTTAATCTTGTGTTATCCTGACATTGGCTCTACTATACTTAATTTTTTTTTTTCTGAATGTATTCTCCTTCATCTGGGAGCTCCAGAATTTGGACAAATATCTTTTTTAAATGATGAAATTAAGGGATGACGGAGGAGTGATGAAGTTAAAGGATGAAGTGGAAGAAAAGAAAATGGAAAAGTGTAATGGTGCAAATTATTTGCCAAAAATTTGCCTTTGCCATGCAAGGAAAAGTTTTTA
This sequence comes from Sarcophilus harrisii, assembly GCF_902635505.1. Lineage (NCBI taxonomy): Eukaryota > Metazoa > Chordata > Mammalia > Dasyuromorphia > Dasyuridae > Sarcophilus > Sarcophilus harrisii. The sequence goes on along the minus strand of NC_045430.1, from coordinate 135,395,659 downwards.
CAGTGGCTGTAGAGTGGGAGAGGAGAGAGGGAGTGAGTGAACCTTACTCTATTCAGAACTGGCTCAAAGAGGAAATAAGATATATTCTTAATATGGTTATAGAAACCTACCTTAACCTGTAGGAAACTAGGAGGGGAATGGATATAGGAAAGGGATAGGGCAATAAAAAGGAGGGCATATTGGGGGAATGAGTAGTCAGAAACAAAGAACTTTTGAGGATAGACAGGCTAAAAGGAGAGAGAGAATAAATGGAGGGAAATACAGTTAGAAACAGTAATTTTAAAAAGAATTTTAAAGCAAATTTCTCTGATAAAACTTCATTTCTCAAACATAGGGAAAACTGAGCCAAAGTTATAAAAAAAACAATTAAGGACTATGTCTCAATTGAGAAATGATAAAAAAAAATGATCTATGCCCCAAAGTCTATAAATTCTTGCATATCATTTGACCTAACACTACTACAAGACATGAATATCATAAGAGTTTTAAAAATTCCAAAAAGGACCTATTTATACAAAAATATTTATAGCAGCTCTCCTCAGGCAAAAATTGGAAATAAAGGGATCTCCCCAATTGAGGAATCCTGGAAAATCCTCCATGAACTGAAGCAAATTTTAATGTACTAGATACCAAGAAATAGCAATGTGAGAGAATGACCAGCTGAAAATTACTTTGGAGTAACAGTACAGTAATCCATGATTACTAGGAAGGACTTAGAGAAAGATTTTATGCATATTCACAAAAGAAACTGATTGTATCTAAATACAGATTGAAATATTTACTCTCTCTGTATCTCTCTCTTTTTTAAACTTTATTTTTCTTGAGTTTTTTTTTTTCTTTGATTATTAGGGTGAGAAAGTCACAATATGTTTTCTTTCACAATATGACTTTTATGGAAATGTTTTGATAACTTCACATATGGTATCTTACTGGGAACTGGCTGTGGAAATAAGAGAGAGAACCTGGAACTCAAAAATTTTAAAAACAATTGTAAAATAAATTGATCCAAATGTAATTGGGGAAAATATTTTTAAAAATTTTTAAAAAGAGAAAAAAGATGTATTCTTAGAAATATGCATTTATGTTTTATAGTATTTTTCCTCTTCTCATATTCTGGACAATTTAAGTTTTCATAAATATTTGTTGACTGTGTTTGGATTGTCAGATTGATTGGCATATAATTGGGCAAAATACTTCTTAATAATTAATTATATAAGTTAAAAACCAATGAATAGGCTACGAAAACAAGGAGAAAACAAAAAAAATTCTGATTATAGAAAGATACTATGGTGACAAGAAAAATCAAAACACAGACAGACACAGACTTCTTTTTCATTTTTATTGAATTCATCCTTTTCATTTTTCATAATGGATATTTTTTTCCAACAAATTAACCAATGGTTTATGTCATATTTTTTTTTCATAAAGCCAACTACTAGTGTTATTCATTAACTTGATTGTTCTCCTATTTTCAAATTAAAATTCCTCAATTGAGCACCCAATTGGAAATCCTGAAAACTCAATTGAGGAAATTTAATTTGTTCTTTTTCTAGGTCTTGTTTTTTGTTTGTTTCTTTGTTTCTTTGTTTCTTAGTTTCATGCCAATTCATCGATCTGTTATTTCTCTATTTTAGTGATGTCATGAATTTAGAGAAATAAATTTTCCCCTAAGTTCATCTTTGGCTGCTTCTCATAATTTTGCATGTTGTCTCAGTTCTTATTGTCTTTAGCCAATTAGAGTCTTTAAAGTAAGTTTGAGGAAAGCCTTTAAACAATTTAGATGTCTTTGGAAGCACTTTGATGAATGAAAATGAAAGTCACAAGATGTGTGTTAAATTGGTTGAGGAAACTTGATCATACCAGCTTAGTGAACCAATTCAGAAATAAAGAACTTGAATATCTGGCAGAAGGGAGAAACTTCCAACCAAAATTGTTTGAATCTGGGAGAAAATATTTCACTAGGCCTCACTGGTATCATCTCTTCCTCCCTTCTGAACTTGTGAATTATGGAAGATCAGAGAATTTGAACATTTTCTTCAACATTCGAAGAGTATCCTTAGGACAGCAACAGTGAAAAGTAGTGAGGAAAGAACGGATATGATAAAAAATGGCAAAGCAAAGATTCTACAAATAGCCCAGCAGAAAAGCTAAATCATATTTAAGGAGAACATTTTATGGATTCCAAAAACAGTACTTCAAGAGCAGTGAATTACCTCTTTGCCATTTTGCTCTCTAACAATAATTCACTTTCTCTGGAACTCTGTATGTATTGGTGGAAAACTATATTATAGACTTTAAGAAGGGAAAGTTTTTTAACCACCATAATAAAATACCCATTTCTAAAACATGATTAAATACAGGCAATTTACTTAAATTGACTTTCAAAAATGGAAGAATGGCTGAACAAATTGAAATACATTATTATAATTGAATATTATGCAATAATAATCTTACATATTGGAATAGTAGCATAGTGAAATAGATATTACAATCTGGAGACAAAGTTTTTAAATGTGCATGTTGACCTCCATTTTGTAGAAAGGTAACAAAATAATGCCATAGAGAACTGATTCATTCCCTACAACCTACCAGATACTGTGCTGAGACTACAAAAGTAAAAAAAAAAAAAAAAAAAAAAAAAAAAAAAAAAAAAAAAAAAAAAAAAAAAAAAAAAAAAAAAAAAAGAAAGAAAGAAAAAACAGTATCTTCAAAAATATTACAATTTCAAGAAGACAAATACAACAAACAAACAAAAAGAATGATGAAGTGGTTGAAAAGGTGTAAAAATCAATGAAAGAAGTACCAAAGTAATGCCGCTAGGTGTGTTGTGCTCTCTTATTAAAAGGGTGTTTGCAGCTTTTGCGTTATCCGTTAACAAAAGAGGCAGAAAGTGGTGATGAGGTAGTGTACATATTAAATCTAATCTGAGACATGATAGACAACTTTAGAGTCTAGTGGTCAGTTCTGACTGCAAAATTTATATGGAGTCAATTGCCAGATTATTGGATATAAAGACTAAGAATACAGAGAATTTGCTTTCCTGGGCTTTTATTATAAAGTCAGAACATACAGATTTATCTCCCGACCTAAAACACAAGAGCTAATCATGGTGCAAAAGACTGAAGCCTGTTTTCATGGTGGTATTCTTGGAACGGAGATGGCTCAAAAGCCTATCCTCTTACATTTTATCTTTTACCAGGTGGCATTATTGGAATAGTTCAATCAAAAGCAGCAATAGACCCAGAACAATAAGAATGGTATTTAGGTCTTTTAAAAGTCCCTCTAATTCTGTTTCTTCTGCTGAAGCCAAAGAAGATATTGCCTACCTTGTGGTTAACAGATCAAAACCAGTACCATATGCTACACAGTATTTCCAAGGCAATTCCATGATGTGTTATCACAAGTCTTTCAAAAGGAAGCTTCCCAGAAAAATCCATTTGGGGAATTTCCATCTGCTAACCATGCTGATATACTCTGTAAATATGTCAGTCCATCATTAAAGAAAACAATTTATACAAGAATATCAACACAGTAAAGAAAAGCATCTGTGAAATATTTAAAAACTTCACTCAGTAAAATGACCAAACCCTTCTCTAGGGGATATATGATGAAGCATGTTACCCACCTCTTGACAGAGAGGTGATGAATACAAAACATGGAAACACACTTGTTTTTCTATATCACTAAGTGGATTCACTTTGCCTTATTTTGTTTATGTTTTAGAAGGTGGTAATACCCTCCTTTTTCTTTTGATACTTAGAGATGGTTTTAAAGAGACAGAGCTGAGAACAATAATATCACAAACACAAAAAGAGAACCATTGTGATATTTTTAACATTTACAGAAAAACCCCAAATAAGATTTGTAAAAAAGCATAGATAAGCAGGTATGTGTATATGTATGTATATGTATAAATACATACATATAAACACATGTAAATATATGTATATATGCACATGTACAAATTTGTGTGTGTGTACTATATATATATATTAAATGAAGAATTACTATTTCATTCAGAATCTTCTTTTTCTATTCTGTTTGAGTATGAAAATTTATCTTTTTCAGTGTTTATCTGAAAACATTTTTAGATGTTGCGACCTAGTTAATTTAAATAGTTAATTAACAACTTATTAATGTAACTTGAAGGACTTATTTTTATTAGATAGTAAGCTCCCTGAAGACAGAGATATCTTTTGTTTCTTTTTATATCCTTGGTGCTTAGTACAGTACTTGGCAATTAGGCATTTAATAAGTATTTATTAATTCTTTATAGCATTTTTACCTAAATACATAATGAAAATCAGAATTTGTAATTACACTATTAAGTATAAAAGTTTGTTCCATTGTGACAATGACTACTATGGAAGATGAGCAGCACACTGTTCTTAAGTTGAAAGAAGGTGAAATTTAAAAAAAAATATAATACACACCTTTTGAGACAGTTGTAATGCTCAAAAGAGATAATGTATGGAAGGCATTTCACCAACATTAAAAAGTGCCATATAAATGTCAGCTACTATTTCATAACACTATTTGTAGTACTAAAAAGTTTGAAATAAATTATATGCACTTTGAGGAATGACTGAAGAAGTTATGTTAGGTGAATATAATGGAGTATTATTGTGGGGTAAAGACTGGTGAATGAAAGAATGATGAAGCATTAAAGTGCTTATTATGTGCTAGGTGCTATGCTACGCACTCCCTGAGTAGCAGGGACAGAGTATTGCTTATAGTGATAGTGGGATTGGAAGAAAAGAGAGAATAGCTGGTCAGATGATAGAGAACATAGTTTGGAAGGGGTTAGTAAATCTCATAGAAGCTTGTTTCCAGGGAAAATAAGATAATATCTTACCTGACAGAGACCAGAGTCCCAGAATTTCAGAAAAACATTGCAAGATTTCTTCAATCTGATTCAAGGTGAAAAAAAGAGCCAAAGGAGCAATACCAAAATGTCTACAGTGATATGTAGACAGAGTATTAAAAGACAGTTGAATTCAAGTAAAAGACAACAGCTAATGTTGTGTGCAAGTGAATAGAGGCAGAAAAAGAATAGGCCTCTGATTTCCCTGATGCCGCAGATACTTTCCCTTAATAAAGGCAGATCTTTATCTTCTCTGTAATTTTAGTTTAAGAGAGTTGTCCAGAAGATTGGGAGTTTAAATGACTCACTCAGCATCATGCAGCCCTATCTTTCAAAGTCAATATTTAAATCAAAGTCTTCTAAGAGTCTAGAATTGCTTTCTAAGCTATATACTAAATACAAAATATAATTAAAATATATCTTAAAGTAATTCAGATGAAATAATATATATTAAACACAAAGTAATTGTGTTTAACCACTAATTACTGTAATTGTTAGTCATTATAACACACTAGCTTCTTACTTTAAATAATTGGTATTAAAATATATTTCCTTCCTTTTTGTTAAATAATAAATTATAAAAAATGAAAATATATGTCATATTATATGTAATTAAAACTAGTTAAATTTAAAAAGATTTTTTATAAATTATTAAGAAAGGTACTTGGTTTAGAGAGGCATTTATTGGGTCAGAGTCATTGAATCAAACCAAAGTATGTGAATAGAAAAAAATAAAAATAGTAATTATAATTGCTGTAGGCTAATGTAGAAGAGATAGTTGATGCAGCAAAACAAGAGATATTAGCTAATTGCATGACTGGGACAAGTCATTTAGCCTTAGTCCCCTATGTTGTCAACAAAAAGAGGAAGGTACATGTTTTCATCTTTTCCATGCTTCTTCATTATCATATTATTTTGTTTATATTTCTGTAATGTTCATTTAATTTTATAATAATGACAATCACTACCTTTCTTGTAGCCCTCTACATTTTGTATACATTATACCATTTTTAATCCTCACAACAACCTTAGGAAATATTACTGTTCATGTTTCTGGTCAGTTCTTCAGTTGTGTTTGATTCTTTGTGACCCTGTGGATCACATCACCCCAGTGTTATTCATAGGGTTTTCATGACAAAGATATTGGAGTGGTTTGCCATTTCCTTCTAGCCTTAGCAGTAGGTGTTATTATTTTTCTTTTTATAATGGTACTTTATTTTTTGTAATTATATGTAAAGGTAGTTTCCAACAATAATTTTTGAAAGATTTTGAGTTCTAAATGTATTCTCCTTTCCACCCGTGCCTCCCCACTTCCCAAGAGAGCAAAACATCTAATATTTAAATACATTTCCATATTAGTCATGTTACAAAAGAAAAATCAGAACTAAAAGAGAAAATCACAAGAAACAAACAAAAGAAAAACCATTAAAAGAAGGTAAAAAAAATTGCACTTTGATCTATATTCAGTCTCCATCATTCTTTTTTTGAATATAGATGCCATTTTCCATCTTAAGTCCATTGGATTTTTTTTTTGAATTGCTGAATTACTAAGAAGAGCTAGGTATATCAGAGTTGATCATTACACAATCTTGCTGTTACCATGTACAATATTCTCCAAATTTTGCTCACTTCACTCATTATGAGTTCATGTAAAATTTTCAGGCTCTCTGAATTCTATCTGTTTATCATTTTTTTTTTTTTTTACACAATAATAACATTTCATTTAATTCATATACTGTAGGGGGCTGAAATTCCAAAAAAGGTATGCCTGAATCAGAAAACTGAGCACTTAGAGCTAATTACCTATTCCATGTGAGACAATGCTCTATTAGCATATGTTTGGATAAATGGTTCTTCTCATTGTTGGTGCTTGCTGAATGTTTGGGGTTAAGATAATCTTAGGCAAGGATTGGAAGGCAGAGGGACAGAGGCCAGACTCACTTTGCAGCAGGACAAGGAGGAGAGAAGTTGGTGACTTTGGATTCAAGAATTCAGGAAACATCATTGGTAAGCCTTGAGGCACTTTTGTCTGTCTCCTTCACTTCTCCCCCTAAAGACCAAGGACTTTAATTTATCAGACTCTGGCTGATTCCAAGGCCCTCCAAGGAGCTAGCCTGTACTTCACAATATACCACAACATATTTAGCTATTCCCCAATTGATATGTATCCCCTCAACTGGCACCTATTTTGTCACAGACTACTTTCAAGTAAATGAGGGGAAAGTAAAAATGAAAAAAGTATTAAAAGAATAATAATTTAAAAGCAAGAACAAATTTAATACTGTGCCTAAAACAAAGGATCCCCCAGTCTCTTTGGTTGTTAAATTCTTATTAACCTTTTAAAATGCCTAATGGCTCAGTCAGCATGAACATTCTTAGGTTACATAGAGTAGCACTTTGTTTTGCAACTCTCTAGTGTGTTTCCTATGTAATACCACAAATTATTAGTCTCTGCTAATTATTATCCTTTTGCCACATTGTAATAAATTTGTTAATAATAGGAACCATTTCTTATCTTAATGTCATATATTCTTCACAGCTTGGAACACAGCTCAGAAGATAGTTAAATAATTATTGAATGAATGAGAAACTTTGAACTGCCCCATCTTTCAAGGATCACCTTGTCTCTATTTTTTTTAATTTATCTATAAATTAATTAATTTAATTAATCTATCTATTTAATCATCTAGATTAAATTATCTAATAGATAATTACCCTCTGTCTCATTACATTTTGCCATTTTTTTATATAGTTCAACAGCACCAGAATATGTACTAGCCCTTAGTGGATAGAAGAATGACCTTATAATCAGGAAGAATTGGATTCAAGTCTTGCCCCAACATACAGTCTGTGTTTCCATGGTAAGCCCCTTAGCAGATCCATGTTCTAGGGAACTACCACTATAATGATTGAAGATTTTCCCAGTTATAATGGTGGAATACTTTTCCTAATCATATATTCTTTACTCCATCAAATATTATATGCTTATATCAATGCTTTCTCTAAAATTTATAATCATAAAAAGTTTCCAAGATATCTAAGAGTTTAAGTGACTTGACCAGGATCACTCAGTAGGAATCAGACAACACTTGATTGCAGGTCTTCCAAGTTCCAAAGACAGCTCTTTATCCACTATTCCATCCTATCTCTAATAAAAATATTAAAGCATTTGCAAGTGATTTTTCTGCAGTAGGTTACATTTTATAGTTAAATAACTGACTTAGGAGTATACAAAATATAAGATCCCACTGGGCTTTTTATGGGTTATTTGACTTTGTAATGAAATACACAACTTCAAAGGTGTCTTCAACAAAGTATGTCCCATGCATCATTCATTGACAGAATGAAACACAAAGATAATGTGCAAATTAAGGTAATTTAAGACTTCCAACCTTATATACAAACCATTCTCCATTCTTAGAATGCAACCCCTCCTTATTTTTGTCTTTTGCAATATTAACATTCATCTAGATTCAATTAAGGTACTATTATCTCTATGAATCTTCAATAATCATTTAGTTATCATTTTCCTTAGGAGAAACTTGAACCCAATCCCTCATGGATGCAAGGTCTTACTTCAAGCCATTTATGAGGCTACCTTTCAAAATAACATTATGCACACTATATTGTGGACAGGCAGATCACTATCTTATTAGAGGAAGGGGTCTTATGAGAGGAAGGATTCACAAAGATAGTAATCCCTTAAGTAAAACTTAATGGGGAATTCTGAAAGCCAGAGATAAAGAGGGAATGCATTCCACAAATGGAAGATGATTTATGTTCATCCATGAGGTTCAAAATTAAATGTGCTGGACCACACTTGGATAATTGGGCAGGTTTGTAAACTTATTCCCTGTTGTCAAAATTGATCTTTTAAACACTATATTAAATGTGTAAAATGTTGTATTTCTTATGAAATATCAGTTTCAGAAAATGTAAAATTGCATACATATCCAAATAACAATGAAAATATCCTATCCATTTAAGTAAATCTCAGAATTGTGTTAAATATATAAAAATGCATCGAGATCACAGATGAGTGGAAAAGGGACTGCGTAAGGTATATTTTAAGACAAAAGGATAATACATAGAGAGAGTCAAAATTGTGTTAGGATTCATAGAATCTTTTATTTTTAAAAAATGAACTGGCAAAGAAGAAAGAACCCAATCATAGAAACTTATCATGGAAACAGGGAAGACTGGGGTTCATCTTCAAAGGACACTGAAGTAAAAAAAAAAAAAATAGCTTCTACCCAAAGAGTAACACAATATAGCTGCTTGTCCAGAGAGAATTTTTAGAAGAACTCAGAAAAGAATTTAAAAATCAAATAACAGGCATTGAGGAAAAATTAAATAAATGATTAAAAATACCCAGCAAAACAAGATTATGAAATTAAAAAGGTAGTCCAACTAGAAAAGGAGATACACACTCTCAAAGATGGAACTAATTCTTTGAAAATTTGAATTGGGCAAGGGGAAGTCTATAAAGCTATGAGAGACCATGAAATAATAAAACATTGTAAAAAATGAAAAAATAAAACAGAATGTGAAACATAAGAAAAATGACAGATCTGGAAAACAGATCTAGAAGAGAAAATATGAGAGCTACTTGAAAGTTGTGACCCAAAAAAGGACCTTGCCACAATAATGCAAGAAATAATTCAAGAAAATTGTCCTGGAGTGATAGAAAGTGGAACTAGAAAAAATCCACTAATCACCACCTCATTGAGATCCTTTGTGAAAAACACATAAGAGATATTATTACCAAATTTTGAAGCACCCAGATCAAAGAGAAAATTTTGCAATAAATAAGAAAAATAAAATGAGTCAAATACACTAGAGCTATAGTTAAAATTGTATAGGATTTATCAGCAGCCACAATAAAAGTTGTCATGTTTGGGAATCATATCTACCAACAATCAAAAGAAATAGGCTAGCAGCCAAACATATTATATTCAGAAAGATTATCTATAATATTGAATATGAGAAAATGGAAATTCAGTGTACTTGCAGCTTTTCAGGACTTCCTAAAAACCAAATCTGAACTTAACAGAAAATTTAGCATGGAAGAGCCAGTATCAATATGCTTTCCTGAACTGGCATTTGTTGATATATATCTTGAATCCTCTCTGATGTTCTGGGCATATGACATGACAATGTTCTCTTTGTTTTGTTTCATTTTGTTTTCTATTACTTTTTGGTTTTTCTTTGTTCTTATCCTGTTTTTTTAGAGCAAATAATATGGAGTTTCCTAAGTTAATATGCTACCCACAAGAATATGGATGGTTCAGTGCCCCCTGTTTCTATTTGAGTTTGATCACTGATCTAAAAGACCTCTAAAGTCTCCTCCAATTCAATCAATCAATCAACATGTATTAATTAAATGTATGCTACATGCCATGCCCTGGGGGTACTATGAGTCATGCTAAAACAAAATAAACAAATAGCACTCCTAGGAGTGCTATCTTATAATTGCCATCATATTAATGATCTTGGTGCATCAATATATGATAATGTATTTATCTAAATAAATTGAGTGGATATCACATTGTATAGAAAATGAGCTCAGTACAGCTGATGGCAATGACTAGTTCTATCTGTATAAAGCATTCTCCATTCTGGAAATGAATTCCCTCCCTATTTTGACTTTCGCAATCTTAACATTTATCTAGGCCAAATTGGGACAGGGGAGGAAAAGTTTTCCTTATATATGGAGATGACTACGAAAACAGAAGAGGAAGAGGAAAAAGCAAAAAACCCTCACAGTTCAAGGACTACTTCTTTGTAAAATGACTATTTTCAGGAAAATTGTGTGTGTGTGTGTGTGTGCGTGTGTGTGTGTGTGTGTAGCACCTTCATTCTCTCCATTTTAGCATTTTCTCACAACTCTTTCAACTATTTCAGGAGCTCAAGGACTTTGTGATCTTCCTCATACCCTCCTTCTTGGGAAAGGGCATTTACAATTTACGGTTCAATGGAAAATTAAGTCAAGGTGTTTAATGTCTCATTCATATTCACACTTTTTTGCTTATCTCTGGGAAATGGAAGGTTATGTTATTAAAACGAATTTCAAACAACAATAGTTGGCAGAGGTATCTGGGGAGCAAGAGGCACTTCCTGGCAATCTCAATATCATTATATGGTAAGCTTCCTTTACCACCTACATACAATTCCAGTTCTTCTTCTAGCTAAAGAGAGAAGTACTTTACCAGTTTCAATAGGGGTTTTCACAACCCTCCAGAAAACAAAACAAAATAAAAAAACATGCTTTTGATAAGATACTTTTGCTGAGTAAAATTAGAGTACCAGCAGTTTTCACACTATATTAAATACTGAGTTGCTTTTACATTCCATTATTCTCCAGTAATGTGGATATTGATGTTGTGAGGCTTATTGTTTTAAAACTTTTTCAACACTAATGTGATCATATCACACACTAAAATGAGATCCAACAGTAACCTATGAGACAATCCTAAGTAAGCAGGATTCATAGTACTTATTGAATTGTCATCAAACAAGGAACACTGAACATTTTTCAGAGACAGAGAGGGTTATATTTCAATTATTTATTTGAAAAAATCTCCTCTTTTAGGGGTAATAAGCCTGGGGGCATCAAGTAGGCAGCTGTCATAAAAAGTCCTGAAAATATAATTTAATATATGAGTTTGAATTCTCTGTGCAAATCATAAAGTGTGCTTCCCTGAAGCTTGCTGTCAAAATTAAAACATCAGAGTCTGTGTATTTCTTAAACTCAATTTTTATTCAAGGACACATAGATTTGCCTAGATTGCTGATAGTAGCAATTATTTACTATTTCACCCAAGATATACATGGTTGTTTTTTTTATTGAAATAGATTACATAAAATATTAATTAAAAGGCTAATTAAGATATATTTGCAATTAATTGACCTTTTTAAAGTCATATAAATAGAATTAGTGTTCTCTTTTTAAGGAAATATTTTTCTGATCAATATGGATTTGCTAAGAAATAAAAACATTTTCTCTGTTATGGGTTTTCACTATTTCCATTTATTTATCATTTGGAAATACCTAAAATTTCTGTTGACCATATAATATGGCCTTTATAATAAAGGCATGACAACTGAAAAAGTTCAAGTCAAGGGCAAATGGATAGAGAAAGTGGTTAAAGAATATCAGTGTTGTTCTGTGTGGGGGGGGAGGGAAAGAGAAGAAGATAACCTTTAAATCAGACTCAGGCAAATATTATAGGGATTATTAATTCAGCTCAATTTTAAAATCATTTAACAAAGCAATATAATATTTGAGGCAAGATGTTAAAGCTTGGGAATACAAAGAAAACAAACAACCAAGCACAGTTTCTTACTTTGAGAAGTTTACATTCTACTGGGAAGAAACCCACACATAATATGTAAATACCCATTACATAGAGCCTGGACCTGTGATTTCAATGTTTTTAGGGAAATATCTAATGAAGCAAACCCTTCTACCAAAGCAATCACCATCTGTTCTTCCTTTTTTAGTCTTAGAGAAGAGAATAAATCACCTGCCCTAGATTATGAAACCAATAGACAGCAAAGGTCTCTTTTGGAATGGGTCTTCCAGGATTCAAGACAAGCTTCCTATGCACTAGATGAAAATACTCCTATATAAAATAATTTAAAGTAAATAAAGTAATTTTAGTGTCAGCAAAAGTATAATTTAAGAAGTGACAACTGACCTAGACCTCTAATGGAGGTAAGGTTTATAAGAAGAAGAAATGCAGAAGGCATTGGAAATATAGAGGATTGCTCATGGAAAAATATAAAGGTAGGAGCTGGAATGTTGTTTAAAGGCATTATCAAGAAGGCTATTTGTCTGTAATACAGAATGCACAGTGCGCAATAATAGAAACTAAATTTGCGTAGATAATTTGGAGCTACCTTATAAAGAACAATTACATGGCACATTGGATAGAGCCCTGAAACTAGAGTCATTAAGATAGATATAAGTTCAAAACTGTTTTTGATACTTTATAGCTCTGTGACACTGAAAAAACCATTTTTAATAATAGCTTTTTATTTTCAAAATATATGCAAAAATTGACTTTAAACATGTTATACATATAGATAGGGTCTTTGAGAAAAATTGGAACACAAGGTTTTGCAAGGGTAATTTTTTTTTTAATCAAAGGTTTTTATTTTCAAAATATTTACATAGATAATTTTCAACATTCACTCCTACAAAACCATTTTCTAATTTTTCCCTCCCTTCACCCCACCCCATTTCCCAGTTGGCAAGTGATCCAATATATGTTAAATATGTACAATTCCTCTATACATATTTCCACCAATATGATACACAAGAAAAATCAGATCAAAAATGAGAAAAATATGAGAAAGAAAACAAAATGCAGACAACAAAAAGAGTGAAAATGCTATGTTGTCATTCACATTCAGTTTCCATTGTCCTCTCTCTGGGTGGACATAGCTTTCTTCATCATAAGACCACTGGAACTAGTCTGAATCACCTCATTGTTGATGAGAGCCATGTCCATCAGAATTGATCATTGTATATCTTTCTGTTGCCATATATAATGATCTCCTGGTTCTGCTCATTTCACTTTCCATCAGTTCATATAAATCTCTCCAAGGTTCTCTGAAATCATCCTACTGATTATTTCTTATAGAACAATAATATTCCATAACATTCATATATCATACCTTGTTCAGTCATTCTCCAATTGATTGTCATTCACTCAGGTTCCAGTTTCTTGCCACTACAAAAAGGGCTGCCAGAAACATTTTTGCATATGTGAGTCCCTTTCTTTTATTTATGATTTCTTTAGGAAACAAGCCCTACAGAAACACTGCTGGATAAAGAATATGCATAATTTGATAGCCCTTTGGGTATAGATCCAAATTGCTCTCCATAATGGTTGAATCAATTCACAACTTCACTAACAATGTATTAGTGTCCCAGTTTTTCCACATCCCTTCCAACATTCATCATTTGTGTTTTGGGGTTGGTTTTCTGGAAGTCTCTGAGCAGCCTTCCTTTCAGTTTAATAATTGCCACAAGAATAGCCTGATGTTAAAGTCCAAAAGTTTTTATTGTCTCCTTTGCCTGGTGCTCAACTGGCTTTCTCATGGCCTTCCAGAGTCTTGGTTTCAGTGGGAGGAGCAGGAGGACAGGCCAGCCACCATGGTGGTGTGAGATGAAGTGAATGAATCTCTCTCTCCTTGCCTGTGAGAGCTTGAGCTCCCACCTCCAGTCCTCTTGTCTTTTCTGGCTCTGTCTCCAAGCCTCTCAGTCCCCCAGGAGAGCCACCAGGAGCCTGACTGAAGGTGGAATGAGTCTCGTCCAGTCCTTGATGGCTTTTATATACTCCATTATCATAGGTGTGAATCTTGTGTAACTATATTAAGTACTAAGTACATGTACTGAACTAGAGAACTATTAAGCACCAAGCTAAATTAGATAACCATTGTCTTTATCAATTCCACTGACAACACCATGTAAGAATCCTTGTTTCAGGTTCAGAGTTCTGGCCCATAGCAACCATTATCTTTTCCTGTCATTTTAACCAATCTGAGAGGTATGTAATGATATTTCAGAGTTGTCTTAATTTGTATTTCTCTGATCAATAATGATTTAGAGCACCTTTTCATATGACTAGAAATGATTTTAATTTCTTCATCTGAAAATTGCCTGTTCATATCCTTTGACTATTTATCAATTGGAGCATGGCTTGAATTCTTATAAATTTGAGTCAATTCTCTCTATATTTTAGAAATAAGCCTTTATAAAAATCCTTGAAGGTAAATGTTTTTCCCAGTTCATTGCTTCCCATCCAATTTTGTCTCTATTTTTGTTTGTACAAAAACTTTATAACAATATAATCAGAATTATCAATTTTACATTTAACAATGTATTCAAGTTCTTTGTTGGCCACAAATTCCTTTCTTCTCCACAGATCTGAATAAACTATCTTTTGTTCTTCTAATTTGTTTATAGTATCACTTTTAATGTCTAAATCATGATCTTATCTTGGGATATCGTGTTAGGTGTGAGTCAATGCCTAGTTTCTGCCATACTACTTTCCAATTTTCCCAGCAGTTTTTGTTAAATAGTGAGTTCTTACCCCAAAAGCTGGGATTTGGGGATTGTCAAACACTAGATTACTATAATCATTGACGATCATTTTGCCCACAGATAAAACATGAAATAGAATGTGTAATGTTCAGGCTAGCTTTCTGGAGTTCTTTCAGATGGACCTTGGTCTCAGAAGGATAGACACCATGAAAATGGTCAGGAATAGAGTCCAGAGTCTGGCCAAGTCTTGATCTTAGTGGAGGAGTGCAGGAGGCAGGAGAGCCAACAGGAACATGGTCAAAAATAAAATGTCTCATTTCTAGTCCTTCTCAGCCCTTAAATACCCTATTACAATTACATCATTTTCAAAATACCTGTATTTTATTTGGAAAATGGCTATAAAATAATAAAATAATTAATAAAATATTAATTAAAAAAATAAAATAAAATAAAATATTCAAAAATTAATAAAGTTAGATATTAGAATACTATAAGAAATATAGCTAAATCTATCAGAGTTGATTATGCTTACAATATAGCTATGACTATGAACACTCTTTTTTCTGGTTCTGATTATTTCACTTTGCGTGAGTTCATATAACTTTCCCAGGTTTTTCTGAAACTCTCATTCATCATTTCTGATAGCAAAATTGTATTCCAACACAATTTTATACTTTAGCTTGTTCTGTTATTCCCCAAATGACTTTAATCTCTTGATTTACAATTCTTTGACACTACAAAAAGAATTGCTATAAATATTTTTGATCACCTAGGCCCTTTTACTTTTTTGCTGATCTCTTTGAAATTTAGACTTATTTGTTTCATCAAAGAGTATAAACAGCTTTAGAAACATTTAGGCATCATTCCTAATAGTATTTCAGAATGGTTATATTAGCTCATCTACCAACAATGCAAGTCCAGATTTTTTCCATATCCCTTCCAGAACTTGTTATTTTTCTTTTCTCTTTTGTTAGTCATGATAGAAGAGAGATGATATCTTAGAGTAAGGTTAATTAGTATTTCTCTAATCAGTAGTGATTTAGAAGCTCATTTTCATGTGACTATCAATAGTTTTGATGTCTGCTGAAATCTTCTTGTTAACATCCCTTTACCACTTGTAACCTGGGAAATTTTTTTTTTAATTTGGTTCAGCTATTAGACTCATCTCTCAAACATATAGAGAACTGATTCAAATTTATAAAAATAAGATTAATTCCCCAATTCATAAATGATCAAAGATTTGAACATTTTTCAGATGAAATTATAGTTATTCATAGTTGTATGGGAAAAATGCTCTCACTACTGATTAGAGAAATGCACATTAAAACAACTCTGAAGTATACATTGGACAATAGTACATAATATGAAAATGAAACATGTTGGATGGGATGTGGGAACAATTAAGCATTAACGCATGGTTGTTGGAGTTGCAAACTGATTCACTATTCTCTAGAGCATTTTAGAATTATGTTCAAAGAACTTTAAACTCTGGATTATCTTTCACCTAACAATACCACTACATGACTATTGATGCTCTATCCCAAAAGATTTTTTTAAGGAAAATACCCTACATGTACAAAAATATTTATAACAACTCTTTTTGTGGGACAAAGAATTAAAAATTGAGGGAATAGCCATAAATTGTGAATGGCTGAATAAATTGTGATGATTATAATTAAATATTGCTGTGCAATAAAAAATGATGAGCAAGATACTTTCAAAAAACCTGGAAAGACTTACATGAGCTCATGCAAAGTGAAATGTCCTATGTACAAATGACTGAAATCCTTTGAATGACAAAACTATTCTCAGCAATTCAATAATCCAAGAAAACTCTGAAAGACATGATGAAAAATATTATCAATATCCAAAAAAATTATGGTGAATGCAGATTAAACCATACTTTTCAAACATTATTTTCTTGAGGGTTTTTAAGGTTTCATTCACAAGGATAACTATTATTGAAATGGTTTTCATGACTACACATGTAGAACCTACATTTAATTGCTTTAATTCTCAGTGAAGATGCATGAAAAGGGAGGGAAAGAATTTGGAACTCAAAGTTTTTAAGATGAATTCAAAAAAAGTTTTTTTTTTTTAATATGTACTAGGAACAAATAAAGTACTAAATAACAATGAAAAATAAGAAATAGGCCATTATCAGAGGGGTTTTTTTTGGAATTTTTTTCCTTATTTTTTAGAAATATTGGTATATAGTTTTGTTTCTCAATTTTATCTATTCCCATTTTACATTAGCAACAGAAAGATTTGGGAAGGTTTTTCATTCATTTTGTAAATAATTTATATAATATTGGAATTAATATTTCCTTGAATGATGAAATTAAAATTCTGATATTCTAACTTCTGAGTTTGTGTTTTAATCTTCTTTGTCATTCAATAGATTTTTGCAGCCTAGTTTTTTTTTTTTGCTCATTTTTCCAATGTATTGAAGTGTTGTTGTTGGTTTTCTGGAGGTCGTGGGACCAGCCTTTGTTTCGACAAAGTAATCATCACGAGAATAGCCAGGGATAAAGTCCAAATTCTTTATTGTCTCCTTGCCTGGGGCCTGGGCTAGCTTGTTCTCAGTAGAAGAAATATAGGAGGACAGGCCAGCCACCATGGTGGTATGAGATGGAGTGAATCTGGCTTAGTTTGCCCCAGCTTATATACTCTATTACAGTTAAATCTGCTCATCCTACTGAGTATAACCAATCATAATATCACTAGGGAACCATTATTTGTTGTAAGGTTAAATCAATCTACCGAACTAGAGAATTATTAATCACCATGCTAAACTAGATAACCATTGTCTTATCAATTCCACTTAGTTAGCACCTTGTCAGAATCCTTGTTTCAAGTACAGAGTTCTGGCCCATAACAATGTATTTCTTGATTTGGAATTTTATGTTAATGTTGGTCTCTGTTTCCTTCCTTGGTAGGAGGTTGGTTTGGGAGGCAGAGCTCTTTTTTGAGCTTCAGGTTTTTTCACACTATAGTTCTCAGATTTAATTCTAGAGGGTTAGAAGTTTCCAATGTTGCCTTTGAAGTGTGACCTGTGGAGAAGTATGTTTGCTGTTCTCTTGATCTTTGCCCTGGTCTTACCCATGAAGTGACCTTGATCAATTGAGATTGTAATCAATACTGCTTTTCAAGGATCTTCCTCCTTTGGGACCAGAAGTGATACTATTCCTCAAGGTTCCTGATCCCTTGTGGTCAAAGGGAATACTGTCCCTCAGGCTTCTACTATTTCTTGCCCGAAAGTGCTCCTTCCTTTCCTTAAACTGTGTTCCAGAAGTGGGTCTAGGCAATGGAGTTGCCAAACAGTTGCCTTTCATGGCTCCTACTCTGTCTTGATCAAGAGTGATCTTACCTACTCTTGATTTATGACCTAGAAATGTATGTTATGTAAGAGTGCCAAACAGCATCTGATACTATGTGCTGTGCTAGCACATGTTACCCCATAACCTTTATGACCCCATTTGGGGTTTTCTTAACAAAAATACAGGTATGGTTTGCCATTTCTTCTATGGCTTGTTTTAACAGATAAGGAGATTGAGGCAAACAAGGTTAAGTGACTTGTCCAGAGTCACATAACTAGATGTCAAATCCCATACCAATTACTTTGGTAGGTCACTTAGATAGGTTTTCATGATTCATTTTAGATAATTTCATAAGTAGCTTAATTAAGGATAGTTTTTTTCAAGTTTCTGCCAAAAAAAAAAATGTCTGCAAAAAACTGACATTCTTAAAAGAATTTTGAACTATCAAGTTGGGAGAGTGTGAAGAAAGCATAGCATGTGTGAATTCACCACACTGGGTTCCCAGTTGGTAAGAATAACGCAGGAAAAAGAATGACAGCCAAATTGTTTATCAAGAGAAAAACATTACCAACCATGAAGTTATTGAGATGTGAAATAGCAAAGTGATATTTGCTAAACTTTTAAACCTTTATGCTTTGTGTTCCCCTTTTTGTTATAAGTTTAAAATGTTCTGCTATAAAATATTTCATTTCTTCTTAAATATAAAATAATAATAATTTATATTTATATAAACTTTTTATGCTGAAGAATCTTCAGAATGTCTTCCCTAAATTTATAAATACCATAATCATTTCACACTCTCCTGGAATTCACCTGCTTTTAAGTAACCTGATATAACCAATAGAAAGTAGTTCTGGGATTATTAAAACACAAATTACCATATCTAATTTAGTGAATAGGTATCCTCTAAAGAATTGGAGCGAGACTATGCAGTAACAAGTTTATAGTTAATAAATTTAGAATAATAACACAATTATCAACAGTAGGATATTTCCTCTACAACACTTAGTTTAGAAGTCTTTAAAAGAGAGTTGTTTCAGGCAATTTGAGATTAGAAAGCACCCTGGAATAATAAAACAACTATTGGTCTTGAAGTAAGAAAATTTGGAATAAAATCATATCATTAACAGAAAATAGTTATGTGATTCTAAGCAATTCATTAATACATTTTAATAAAAATAGAGCCTGCTGATGGTATTAATAATGATTTTGTTAAATCAATTATGAGTTTCAATAATACGTGAATAATGCAATTGCAAGAGTATATACCCTGTATATTGTTTACCACATCAAAATAGATATTTGTACCAGATAACATTGATACACATACATACAAATGTATATAGATACATAGATTATGCATATGATACTTGTGATACATTATTTGTTAAATGTTTATGTTCATAGGTATTATAATAAATATACTATGTATATGCATATACATGTATTATATATGTATATGCTATATATATATATACATCTATATATGTGAATATGTGCATACACATAGATGTATTTATACACACATATGTATATATATGTATGTATACAAACACACATAAACATATGTGTGTAATATGTTTCCTATTCAATTGCATATCTTCATCTTCATTCTTGTTGTTTTCTTTTATGGATAGTTTATGCCTACTCCTTTTGAGCACTCTTTCATCTCATTTAGGAGGCTTCGCAATATTTTTGACCTAGATGAAATCCACACAATGACATCTATAAGCAAAAACATCTGGAAGACTTCATTATTTATAAAGAATTCTTCTTCAGCTTAGATTTGCTGGATCTTTTTACTCAACAATAGAGAATACCTTTAGGAACCATGTGTCTACTGTTTTATTTCTCACTTTGTATTAGTTAATGAGAGGTATAAAATAAAGTTATCTCCTTTGTTGTACCTATTTTTTCTTGTTTTAAAATACAAATTTTAATAATAGATAGAGATTTAGATATAATTGTATTTCTATTTCTATCATAGCTATTTCTTGTTTTTCCACCTCAACATACAACATTGTACACTACTTTATATATGGAAAAACTGCCAGCAAATGGAGCATGGAACACTGAGACTGCCTGACAATAAATCCTGCACTTGAAATACACCTTTCTTTGCCAAGAGAAAAAGACAAGCTTGTTGATTGTCTAAGACTATAACTGGTGTGTGAGTGTGTGTGTATTTTGTTTGTTTGCTTGTTTGTTTGTTTTTCCAATATTACAAGTTTGCCTTCAATTTAGTTAAGAATTAATTTTGGTTCAGCTGATTTTGCTGAGATAATTCATCTCATGTTTCTTGAATTTCTTCATCTCTTACTGTGCAATAATGTTTCACAATTTGTTTTATCATTTTTCAATTAATGGCATCCGTTTGTTTCTAGATAATTTTTTTTAATCACACATGACACTGCTATCAAAATTTTGACATATGCATGACATTTGTTAAACCTCTTAAAATGCAAAGAAATAACAGAATGCCTGAGTCAAAGTATGGAAAGTATAATCACCTCTCTATTGTAATGCTAAGCTGCTTTTACAGAACAATTAAGTCAATTTATAATCTCTAGGAGAGACCTAGTTAAAGGAGTGGGTGTAGTCCACAGAGCCTATGTTCAGGCCTAGAATTTCTGAGTTCAGATTTGGTTCAGAAACATATTAGCTATGTAACCTTAGGCAAATCATTTAATCTCTATCTGCCTCAATTTAATCAATTATATAAAAAAGAAAAAATAGTGGTAGCACCTAATTTTTAGGGTTGTTGGGAGAATAAAATGAAATAATATTTTTCAAGCACTTAGTATAATGATTGGTACATTATATTTAATAAATGCCTTTTTTTCTTTCTCTCTAGTTTTTTAGAAACTATTCTTACAGAGTCACTACTCTTTACTATTTCCATTTAATCAATTTTACCAATCTGACATGAGCTATAAAATAAAAAATAAAATTGTTTAAATTTCATTTCTTTTTTTATTAGTGAATTAGAGCATGAAAAGACATGTATGAGTTGTGATCTACATCAATAAAGGAAGTACAAGAAAGTTGCACTTTTAGGAACATATAACTTAACATAAAGTGAATTATATTCATCTTGTAATGCAAATAACCACAGGAGGAATTAATCTACCATTCCACTCATTTAGGATATATATGCCTCCACATAATTGTGAGATAGAATATATAAATCTGTTTTCCTTTTGTTCATTTCAAATCCAATATATTTTTCTTGGTGTGAGTATCTCATTGTGCTGAGCACGATTTTATTATGTCTTTTTAAACACAATTAGAAATAGTTTATTCATTCTCCTTAGGCTACAGATGCTGATGATGCTGATGCTCATGCTAAAGTTTTAGTTGGCCTTTCATAAATTCCTGGTTACCTAAAAACTCCCTGATGTATCCCTGATGATTTTATCATATACTTGTCTGCTTCCTGAAGAAGTGAGAAGAAGAAATAATTATGTCATCTAATATAATCACATATAATATAGTCACAAGTTTTCAGTTAAGTCTCTGCCTGTTTTATTTATTTGTTCTCTATTTGACTAAAAGTCTTGGCTTAAACATATCTCCCAATCAATAGCTTAGCTGAGTGTAGTGGAAAATCACATTTTGAGCCAAATGTTTCCATAGCAACCATCTTACTTCCATCTGCTCTCCAATACTGATAGCCTTCTTTTAAAGAAATCTTGCCCCATTTTTGTTACTATGCAAAGATACTCTACTGTATTTCCTGAATGATTTAAAACATTTTCAATAGTGATTTTGAAGGAGTAATTCTTTTGCTTTACAAACTATCTTTAGAACCGAATACGCATGAAAGATATGGCTCCAAGGTATCTATAATGATGAGATCACAGATGATCTGGAGTTTTCAAGTACTTTATCATGTTCTTGTTTTAGTGTTTTAAAACTGTAGTTATCATGTGTATTCATCTATTTGATAAAATCTGAGACGAAAAGTTGAAGCCAATTTCTTTTCTGAGAGAGTACATAGATACATACATATATGGGGATGATAAATAGATTATAGAAATAAATAGATAGCAAGATGTAGTATACATATACAGATATTTGCAAAGATTTAAAGCATAAACATATTTATTACAAAATGGTTAAAGGGCAACTGTCATTTGAGACTTGGAAACTAATTGCCAAAAAAAGCTACTGAACAGGTGGCTGCAACAGAATGCTACTGTCTGTGAAAGAAAAGGGGAGACAAGGAGGGGAAAAAAATACAAGGAAATAGGCTGACATAATTTTATGTAGGAGAAAACAAGTATGGCTTAAAATGAATTATCAGGAAAAGTGAATAATAGTTCCATTTCCTCAGTAGAAGTGTAAGATTGAGGAGGGCTGAAGGGCACAGAACACCAATCTAAGAAAAGTAGAGGTCTCTCAATATTATTTTTATCATATAATTTTATGTTATATTTATATGTAATAACAAATGTAAATTATTTACATTGATAAAATTTGATTAATATAGAGTCGATATATTTTTTAAATACTTGTGAATGTACTTTTATTTTTTCTGAGGTTTCTTTTGCATGCCGGTTGCATATGTTTTCTAACTAATTTGGTATGGCAAAGATGGAAAACCAAAGAGTGGAGTAATTAGAGAGAATAAAAAAGCCTACACAGTTTACTTAGAACATCAACAAAAAGTCATATTACACAGACCTTTTCCCTGGGGCAATGTATTGTTCTTTCTAGTGTTGGAACTAGTGAGGTATTGTATTTTCTTTTAATACATTTAATGATATATTTTACTTCTGTTATCCATATTCCTTTTTTATTCCTCCCTTGCCACTTACAGAAAGCCATCTCTTATTAAACAAAATACAAAGAAAGGACAGTTCTATAAAACTGAATAGTCATGTGAAAAAGTCTATTGACATATAAAGTATCCTATGCCCATGGCCCTCCACTTCTACAAAACAAGAAGATAATTTTCTTATTTCTCTTGTTAGCAACTGAGTTTGATCATTAAAATTTTTCAGCAATTTCTTTTTAGTTGTCATTTCCATTTGTAACTATGGAAAAGTAATTTTGCCTTTCAGTGCTCTGGGAAATTCTTTAAAATTTAAAATTATGAGTTGCACAAAAGTTACTGGCTAGATGAATTTCTTTACCCAGGAGTTCCCTTTATCAATGAAATGACATATCAAATGCTAATCTTTTCCCTATCTTTCCTTGTTGTTTCAAGTTTAGTGTTACAGAGCTATCAAATATCAGAAGTAACATTTCAGCACAAGTTTTCTAACTTGAAGCCCAACTTTATAATCACAATGAAATCTTGCCTTCATAAAGGGGCTTGTTTATATTTTGTCAGACACATTCTTAATTCATACTGGAATGGAAATCATTGAGACATAATTATTTTACTTACATGAAGAAAAAAAATAAAATGTACCAGACTGAGCCAGGAAAAAATGACAAAATTAGCTCAGTAACTAGGATTTTTATACCAATATAGGACTGATTGCATAATGTAGGGTAAGCTTTATATGGAATATTTAGTCAACTGGAGTAATTTATAAGTACAATTCTTATTCTTATAGAATTACAAGAATAATGTATTATATATTTGACTAATGTTAAATATGGAGTCATTATTCCTATATCCCCAAAAGAAATAGTTTTATCATTTGTTGTTTTGCCAATTACTCATGTCTGTTTCCTTGTAACCACATTTAGTATATTCTTGGTTGAGAAACTACAGTGCCTGGCCATTTACTTCCTCCACTCATTTTACAGATGAGAAAACTAAGGAAAACAGCATTAAGTAACTTGTCCAGGGTCACACAGCTTGTAAATGTGAGGCTGAAGTTGAATTCAGGGAGATGAATATTCCTAACACCAGGGATCTCTCTATCCATGGCAAAACCTCACTATTCAGTTTTAAAATTCATTGATTTAATTTAGAAAAATATAGTAAGTAACTTGAATTCTGGTAAATTTTATTTTTATAAGTTAAACAATACAACTAATGACATTTGTTGATATTTCAATAGCAAATAAAACTCTCAAATTAAAATCTTCTCTATGTTAAAAATAATCATTATCATACATTTCAGATGAAGTTCCTCTGTAAAATTGCTATTTGCAAAATACTGGGCTTGGCATCAGGAAGACAGGTTTAAAACTTGCTTCTAATAGTTACTATTCAGTTATCTCTATACACATAAATTATGTATACTATAATGAATCAGATGTAGCATTGTTTTGGTGGAAAGTGTTAAATCACTAAGCATTCATTACATTAACAAAATCATAGATTCTTTAAGTATTTGGTAAATTTTAGTGATAAGAAAGTCTACCATTCTCAAATGTAATACTTCTCTTTTACTTCTCCATGTTAATCTTAAGTTTCCAAGTTTGTTTGTTTTTTTATTTTCTGCAAAATTCAAACAACAAGAAATGAAATGTATGCTCCTAAGAAAGATTAGATTAAAATTCAATGAAGAATTAAAATTTTCACAGAAAATTAATGAAATGAAACAAAAATATTGACTGAGAATGGCTCAATATTGGAATATAAAATAAGATTATTGAAAGATTTTAAGTGAAATAAAAATAATGATTCCAATAATTATAATTCATGTTTATGTATACCTTTAGGTTTTAAAGAGTGCTGCTCTTACAAGAGAGAAGACAAAGATTTTTCTGGAGTAAGTGAGATGTGGTCTTACTTGAAGATAATAGGGTTGATTCAAGTCAAGTCAACAAAGTATCTGAGGTCCTTTCGCAAGGTATTAGATTTTTTTTAAAAAATGAATACTGCCTAAAATTTAAAAAGTCCATACTCCAATGGGAGCAAATATAAGTAAATAGCCATCTATTATATAAAACAATAAGCACAAAGGGGAAAGTTCAAGTCTGACTATGCCATTCCCTTTTTCAAAGCTAAGCAAATATGGAGTCTTTAGAACTTGCCTCCCCAAATAAAGTTCAAATCCCTATAATTGGCATATCAAGGTCTTTATAATTTGACTTCAACACAACTTTCCAAATTAATTTCACATCAGATGTGGCTCTCCTCAACAATGAGATAATTCAAACCAGTTCCACTTGTTCAGTGATTAAAAGAACCATCTACACCCAAAAAGAGAACCATTGGAACAGAGTGTGAACCACAATATAGCATTCTGACTCTATGTTGTTATTTACTTGCATTTAGTTTTCTTTCGCAGTTTTTCTTTTTCTTCCTTCTTGATCTGATTTTTCTTGTGCAGCAAGATAACTGTATATATAGAGATATATGTATATATATGTATGGATGTATGCATCTATATATATTAGATTTAACATGTATTTTAACATGTTTAACATGTATTGGACTACCTGCCAGCTAAGGGAGGAGGTGGAGGGAAGGAAGGGAAAATTTGGAAAACAAAAGGTTATGCATGGGTAATTTTGTAAATAAAAAGCTTTAATTAAAAATTAATTTCACATCATCCCCCCCTTCACTTGTGCAATTTTCAAGCTAACTAGTCTAATTGTTTTCTCCTGTATATCTAAATCTATCTCCCACTCTTGTATTTTGATATATTATTCCCTGTGCCTAGAATGCTTGCCACTCTTACCTATGCCTCTTCTAATTCCCAGGTTCACTTCTAATATAATTTTGTACAAAAGTCCATGTGTGTGTCTGCATGTGTATGTATACATACATCTTTTTTATATCTACATACATATATATATATACATTCAAATATATGTGTGTATAAATGAGAATACATATCCATATACACACATATTAGATAGATATGCAATATTTAAGTTTTCATTGCTTAACAGAATAGTTTCATGAGAGAGAGTATCATCTACCATCTATTGAGGCTATTGGAATTTAGCTTAAGACAGGGGAAGATATTTCAGTTCCTTGCAATTTGTATTGCTACAAGTTCTCATACTTATTCTACCCAAAACACTTGAAGCCTTTCCCTGAAAAGTAATGTAACTAATCTGTAGAAGCTTGCAGGAGGAGCTACATTCAATGCCTGTGCATACATCCATACATATATAAATATATGCATATTTCTATGCTCATTCTTGTAGAGAGCCTGAACTCTGGAGAAGTATACTTGAAACAAGGATACTTACGACAAGGTGTTAACTCAGTGTGATTGATGAGATAATGATTATCTAGTTCACATAGACTTAGTACTTAGCATGGTGATGTAATGGTTCTCTAGTTCAAATATAATTAGCATGATATAATGATGTAATTGTAATAGGGTATTTAAGGGTTGAGAAGGACTGGAAATAAGACATTCCATTTTTGACCATCTTCCTGGTGGTTCTCCTACCTCCTGCACTCCTCCACTAAGATCAAGACTGGGCCAGAATAAATTCTCTATACTCTATTCCTGACTATTTTCATGGTGTCTATCCTTCTGAGACCAAGGTCCATCTGAAAGACCTCCAGCCCAAACATTACACATTCTATTTCATGTTTTATCTGTGGGTAAAATGTCCTTTAATTTATGGGGAAAATATGTGGTCCTTTAAAGTTTGTATCTACAGATAGAATTTTTTGATAAAGTTTAAGTATTAAATTATAATGCTTATAAAAATATACCGAACACCAAAATACAAAATTATTTATATGAGTAATTTAGTATTTTAATGCTTTGGGAAATTCTCTCAGATTATAAATCGCACAAAAGTTACTGACTAGGATCAGTAAATGGAATTTCTTCATTTGGGAGTTCCCTTTATCAATGAAATAACAGATTAAGTTCCTATCTTTTCCTCCATCTTTCTTATACCTGGTTGATTTTGTGATTATAGGTTTTTTTAAATGGATAAAGTTAAAGAACTGGGAGAAAAATCCCATCACAATTTATTGTTTTTCCTTTAGATACTTAGAAAACTGACATTTGTTAAAAGGAAAATTTTGCTCCAATAGTCCATTAAGAATCATTTTGCTGATCTTGTACAAACATATCTTTAATCTTCCCATCTCCTTAATTCAAATTTCCATGGATGTGTTATTCTTAAATTTTAATTATTTATAATTATATGAAGTATCTCAGTCTGTAAAAATGGAAGTTTTGCAACTAGAAGCAGTGCTATGAAATATTAGTAGAATTCAACATAAACACACTAAAGTATTTTTCTCCACAATTCCATGAGTTGTGAGATAAATGTTTGGTTATTTTTTCTGTTTGAGAAAGTAAAGTAGTGTCATGAGTAGTAGTTCATCAGGACTCACTAAGGTAACTGTCGTAGATTATGAAAGCATAAGGTGGTTTAAAGGATAAAATGAGCACTGACAACTTGAAGTGGGGATTCTCATATCTTATAAATTTCTAACTCATTTTGAAGTAAACTTTGTCTCTTGCCATGTGTTAATTATTGTTATTTTGTTGTTGTTCTTCTTGTTTGTTCCATTCTTACCTGAGGTAAAGGAAACTGAGGTAAATGGAGTTAAGTGACTTGACAGGATAACATTACCCAGTAAGTTCCTGAGGATAGATTTTGAACTTAGAAAAATGGGTCTTAACTCCAATTCCAGCTGTGGCTATATTCACTGTGCCACCCAGAACAATTGTTCAATATTGTCAGCCATTAAATGAACAAGAAGTAGGTGATCTCTATAAACAATATCGCTATATACACATGGGAATAATGCCCTTCTATTGCCTTAAATCAATACCAAGAAGCTTTAGAAAGTCTCTCTAGAAAATGACATTTTATTAGAAGAAAATTAATATATAATGCTTCAGCTGGTGTTTAAAAAGGAACATTATACACATCAGCAACAAGAGTATGTGATGATCAACTGTGATGGAGTTGACTCTTTTCAATAGTGATGTGGTTCAGATCAATTCCAAAAGAACTGTGATGGAGAGAGCCATCTGCATCTAGAAAAAGGACTATGGGGACATGTGGATCACAATATAATAGCCTTTTCACCATTTTTATAATTGTTTCTTTTTTTTTCCTTTCTCATTTTTTCCCTTTTTGATTTATTTTTCCTGTGCAATATGGTAAATATGAAAATAGGTTTTGAAAAATTGCACATGTTTAACCTATATTGGATTACTTCCTGTCTAGAGGAAATCAGAAGTAGGGAATGAATGAGAAATATTTGGAACACAAGGTTTTCTAAGGGTGAATGTTGAAAACTGTCTCTGCATGTATATTGAAAAATAAAAGCTATTATTATAGGAAAAAAAATCTCTCCTTCACTTTCCTCCCCTTTATTGAAATGGTAAACAATTTCACATAGATTATAGCAATTTAGTTATTAAAAACACATCTCTATGTAAGCAAGTTATGCTATTAAAATACATATTAAAGAACAGAAACATAAAGAAAATAATGGAAAAGTATCTTTTCTACAAAAATTGGTACCCTTGAGAGAATAAAAAGAAAATGGTGTAAGGAGACTGACTATACAGTTATGTCAAATCCATTTCTCTTCTGACAGCTCAGAGAACCTGAAAATATACCAAATTAAAAAAAAAAAAAACTGAGGAGAAAGGAATAGAGGAAATTAATTAATACCATTATAGGGGAAAATGAAAAAAAAAGAGGTTGTAAATAAACCAAAATAAATGTGAATATAATAATATGGGATAGAAAAAAAAAGGTTAATCTTCAGGGGAAAAAAGAGACTTGTACAGCTATAACAGATATACTCCCAGAAATGTGAATGGGAAAAATGTTCAGAATGAGTGACATACATAATTTTAAAAATATAGCAATATGTAACTATCATAATTGACATTAAATACAGAGGTCAAATAGGAAAACCGAAAATCATTAACTGCTAGATATGCAAAATTAAACACAGAGCTAAGAATTTCAGGAAGTACCAGAAATGTATATAGCAATCCTGGAAATAAAAGGGAAAGTTCAATGTCATAGGTTAAACATGAGGTTATTAGAGAAGAACCCAAGATTTTACAGATTCCAGAAATGTAGTATCAGAATTTCAGAATATCACACGGTACAAAGAAAAGCAATGACCACAGAACTTTGTGAAAAAGGTGACACACAGATAGCATTTGACTCCTGGGAGAAGGAAAGTTTACTTATTTGAATAGTTCTACTTTTCCACTGCTTTACCTCCGAGAAAGAAGAGGATTTTCTTTTCTCTCTCTCTCTTTTTTATTATAGCTTTTTAATTACAAGATATATGCATGGGTAATTTTTCAGCATTGACAGTTGCAAAACCTGTTGTTCCAATTTTTCCCCTCCTTCCCCCGATCCCCTTCCCCAGGTGGTAGGTAGACCAATACATGTTAAATATGTTAAAGTATATGTTAAATACGATATATGTATATATGTCCATATAGTTATTTTGCTGCACAAAAACAATCAGACTTTGAAATAGTGTACAATTAACCAGAGAAGGAAATCAAAAATGCAGGAGGACAAAAATAGAGGATTGGGGATAGTATGTAGTGGTTCACACTCATTTCCCTGAGTTCTAAAGAAGAGGATTTTTGACTATGTGTTACAGAATACTATCTCTTGGTAGGGTCCATTTAGAAAGTCCTTTGCTATTCAATCACAGCTCCAAGAAAAGAAAAATATAATCTGGTAGTACTGTAGCTGGAGAAACAGAATCACGATGTCAGGAAGCAAATTTGGGTTTTGATCTCTATAAGTACTGAAAATAAAACCTATCTATTCATCTATCTACCTATCTGACGATTTATCATTTATCTATCTACCTATCTAATGTATTTGTCTATTTTCTTTACTTTTTTTGTTTATTCTCTGACTACTAATGTCCAAAGAATCAAAGCTGCAGATCAATCCAAAGTTCAATGAAGAGTAATTTTTGATAGGCATAACTAAATTACAGAATAGTATCAGGGGACAATTTTGTACAAGGAACAATTAAAAAAAAAAACAATCAGAGATACATGATTGTAAAAAGAGGTGGGCAGGTCATTTAGCAAGAGCAAAATATTGTCACTGGACAGTCTGTATGTTTTATTGGTATTCACATAATATAAAAAGATCAAAAGAATGTTTTCAGAAATTTTGGTAGCTCTCCATCTGATTTACGAAAGAACAAGAATGAGGTAAAAATGCTAGTTACATTGATTAAATCACAGTCTCAAGGAATTATCAAAGGGCATATTGGTGACTAAATATTCTGTATCCTCATATAACCACCCTAAATAAATTTGAAAATGCCCCTCATCTGTTTGGCTGCAGAATGGTTAATATTTAAGGCAGATCATTTCTCAAAGATTGTCTACCAAATTTAAAGAGAGTATACTTTATGCAGATGCAGAATATGTTCACAATGAAGAAGCAAATATTTCTGAAATACTGAAGTTTAAAGACATAGAATCTAAGCAGTATATTAATTAGATGTACTATTTAATGTAAGAATAATAAATAAACATCGTAACCCCTCAAGTATCTTATAGACTAATAGGGGAAAACCACATACAGCAAAAAGAAGTTGAAAAGAGTTTGGGCAGGGCAGAGGATACCCAACAAAAATTAAGTTGCAACCAAGTAGTACAGTTGTTGGGAAATAAAAGCTTAACTGTCTTCTGAGACCTTTGTAAAGAAAAGCTTTGAAGAGAATTTTTGCTCAACCCTCCATTTAGATAGTCAGAAGCAACTGAGGGTACTGATGAGTATACTTAAGCTAAAAATTTTCCCATAATGATGAATTTCCTAATGATGAGCTTATCCTAAGAGAAGCATGATGATAGTGGAATTTAAACAAAATAGTACAATTAATAAGAAATAAAGAACTGACTGGACTTTTGGGATCTTCTTAAAGAAAGATATATGAAATCCTTTACAAATTAAAAATGAAAATCTATGTATAATTTCATTTTACTATTATAAAAATTTCAAGTTCAGAATATAGAATATGACCCTGCGGCATTTCAGGCTCTTTCAAAACATCAAGATCACAGTTTTTCCATCTATTTTGCAACTTTAAAAAGTTATTGAATGAGTAAAATCAAATAGTAATATTGAATAAAATAGCAAGTCATCATTAGCACAAAGTAAGTACCAAAAGTAATTTGTATTCAAAAGCAGTGTGAGTTAACTAAATTTGCAATTATATCAACAAACTCAGAGCAAGGATATTTAATTTCCTCATTTCATGACCATGGCCCTTATTTCAAAGAAGTACCTTCTCCTGAAGCAACAATGATTTCACTCAGCAGTTTTAAAAGGTGTAGTGGCATAATTGTGTTTGCAACTAATAGGATAAAAATCAGAATGTACTTAGAAAATTTAAACCTTAATAAATTTCTCTGTCTCTCTCTCTCTCTTTCTCTTTCTCCCCCTCTCTAGTTGTATTTACAATTATATTTCCATTAAGTGACCAAAGATACCTGAAGTTATCATACTTGAGCACTCTATTAAAAGTGTCCAGAAAACACTATTTTTTTTAAGAGGGAAGGATTGAGATGGCATATGACTTTTACCTGCTAGGCCTCATTCAAATGGAGAACAGAGAAGAAACAAAGCTATAGAGAGAGATGATTCAGGACTTCCCTTGAAAAGGCTGTACATGTGGCTAAGATGACTGGAAAAAGTAATGACAAATGTTGGAAGTGATGTGGGAAAACTGGGACACTAATACATTATTGGTGGAGTTATGAATGGATCCAGTCTGGAGAGAAATTTGGAACTCTGCCCAAAGGGCTATCAAACTGTGCATACCTTTTGATCCAGCAGTATCTTTACTGAACCTATATTCCAAAGAGATCATAAAAAAGGGAAACAGACCTATGTGTGCAAAAGTGTCTACAGCATTATTTTTTGTAATGGAAACTTATTTACATACATACATACGTATGGATGTGTGTGTGTATATATATATATATATATATATATATATATATATATATATAATATTTCCGGTGCTTAATGATAGCCTTTTTGGAGGAGTGGGGAGAATAAAGGGGAAAAAAATAAACAAAACATTCGCAGCAGAGAACAAAAGAATAATCTTCAAGGAAGAAAAAAAAAGATGCACAACCATGGAAATACAATCTCTTCTATAATTATTAATGCTTTCTTGAAATAGAAATTTATTGTTATATATTTTGAATCCTCCCTGATGTTCTGCTAGGCACATGTCACTGTTTTGTTTTGTTTATTTTCCTTTTCTGTATTTATTTTCCATTTTTTAAAATTTTGTATTTAGTTTTAAATAAAAAAGAAAGCTCAGAAAATTATATTTGGTAGGTAAAATGGAAAGTAGAACATATTCTAAAAGAATGTCAGATCTGGAACTGAATGTAAAAGTTTTCTTGAGAATCTCAACCATAGACTAACACTATAAACTGTGGTTAGAGGGAAGGAAATTATATAGGAGAAAGGAATTCAAAAAATATCAATGGATTGTCTCAAAAGCCATTTAAAGTACATTTTCCTTTAGAAGGAAAATATAGAAATTCTTATTTTGTGTTTTTGTTATTGATCCATCAATTGCTGACTCTGGTATATAAACACGGGTATGAATATAAGTATATAAGCACACAAACACCTATACATATACATCCATATATACACATACAGTGTGTGTGTATGTGTGCATTTTTGTTTGTTTGTATGCTTGTTTTTAATCTTCATTATTGTTGAGTAAATTTATGGGAACTAGTTACTGATAGTAATTATTATTATCATTATTATTATTACTGCTAATACTAATAGCTGTTATTTGTAACATCTGTAGATGACTCTTACTATTTACTGTTGTAAACTGTACTGTAAACTGATCAGTAAACTGATTACTATTAATACTAATAGCTATTATTTCTAATAGATATAAGAAATATTTGGGAGTTTCAAAGAGTAAAAAAAAAGAAAAAAGGAGGATATGACCTTTATGGAAGAGTCATCCTATAATATTGGACCTATTCCATGTGAGCACAAAACTTGGTGGGTTGGGCCTAGGATACAATTTCTATGTGTGTACACATATGTACATATTCAACCCACATAACTCTCTTTCGCTCTTTGTCTATCTCTCATATATATGTATGTATGTGTGTGTGCATGTGTTTAGATCAAATGATGATAAAATTTATTATTGTATGCTAAAATCATTGATATCTATAAATGAATGTTTTATGAGTTCTTGATTTCCGTTTTTTAAGTTTTGTGAGGAAGATTATGGGAAGATGGCAGAGTAGTTTATATTGCTTAATCTCCCTCCCACCTCTAATCATAGGGTGGGGGATGGTGCCTCTAGCTTCACTTCCACGCTCCACAGTTACCTGAAACCCCAAACTACTCCATCCCTCATCCAGCAGCATCCATGCCCACTGCTTCTAGATGCCCCAGCGTGCTGGTTCCTTGTCATCCAGAGCCTGGTTCAGCAGCACAGCTGGGCCTGGTATTCCCAATTAGCAAAGCCTTCCTTGATTTTTAGACTCAGGCTCTGGTTCCCCATGTTGTCCGGGAAATGCCCATTCCTGTGATTGGTGTTGAGCATCCCTCCAAATACAGCTAGCTTAATTAATTTCTGTTTCTGACAAGATAGACACACTTCACATAGATTAAACCCTCATCCTGAGATCTTTCTTTAGATCTTCTCAAGTTGTTCCAGGAGGACCCCAAGTTCGGTACAAGTCTTATTTGTTTGTCACAGGTCTATGTTCTCCTTGAGTTATAATTTTCTTTTGTTTGTGGGTAAAATCTGGAAAGCTTAGAATTTTATGGTCTATTCCATCATCTCCTATATTCCTCCTCAAAAAAACATTTTAAAAATGGAAATAAAAAGCATATAAAACATTCATTTTTTCATCTCAATGACCTTAGCATACAATAACAAATTATCATCATTTAATCTAAATACATATGCGCCATGATTTCAGCTAGTTCATATCACTTAAATTTGGAAAAGTATACCCAAATGGTTAAATCACAAATATAGTGAAATATTAAAGTTAAAGTATTGATGATTTAAATTCATTCATATTTGTAGAGTTAGTACAATTAGTATAATTTACTTTTTCCTACTTAAGTATCCAGGATTCATAAGATTGCTTACTATTTTTTAAATTACATCATTCTTATTTTAGGGAATTCTCATTTTGAAAACTTCTTCCATTGAAGCAGACAAGCTTTAAAGAGTATGCTTTGGCCTTTGACAGTTATACACATGGTTCACATTTATACATACTATTATTCACATATCAAAAATTGCCACTTGAAGCAATAAATTGAGAAATCATTTTTACATTTAAGGGTTCTGATAAAGGCCTCATTTATATATATAAATGACTCAAATTTCTAAGAATCCAAGCCATTCTCCAATTGATAAATGGTCAAAGGGTATGAACAGACAATTTTCAGATGAAGAAATTGCAACTATTTGTAGCCACATGAAAAGATGCTCCAAATCACTATTGATCAGAGAAATGCAAATTAAGTCAACTCTGAGATACTACTACACACTTCTCAGATTGGGTAAGATTAAAGGAAAAGGCAAGGATGAATGTTGGAGAGGATGTGGGAAAACTGGGACACTATTACATTGTTGGTGGAGTTGTGAATGGATTCAACCATTCTGGAGAGCAATTCGGAACTATATTTAAAAAGTTATCAAACTGCATTCCTTTTAACCCAGCAGTGGTTCTATTGGACTTAACATCACAAAGAGATCTTAAAAGAAGTAAAGGGACCTGTATGTGCAAAAATGTTTGTGGCAGCCCTCTTTGTAGTGGCAAGAAACTGGAAACTGAGTGGATGCCAATCAATTGGAGAATGGCTGAATAAGTTATGGTAAATCAATAGAATATTATCGTTTTATAAGAAATGATCAGGAGGATGATTTTAGAAAGACATGGAGAGACTTACATGAATTGAAGCTAAGTGAAATGAGGAGAATCAGGATATCACTGTACATGACAACATCAATATTATACAGCGTTCAATTCTGATAAAATAGACTCTTTCCAGCAATGAGATGACTGGTACAAATTCCAATGATCTTATGATGAAAAGAGCCATCTACACCCAGAGAGAGGATTGTAGGAAGTGAATGTGGATCACAACATAACATTTTCACTCTTGTTGCTGTTTGCTTAGATTTTGTTTTCTTACTCATTTGCTTTCATTTTTTTATCTGATTTCTCTTGTGCACAAGATAATTGTATAAATTTGTTTACACATATTAGATTTAACATTTATTTTAATATGTTTAACATCTATTGAATTGCTTACCATCTAGGGGAGGGAATGGGGAGAAGGAGGAGAAAATCTGAAACACAAGGCTATGCAAGTGTCAATGTTGTCAAATTATCCAGACATATGTTTTGAAGGCAAAAAAAGCTTTATTTAAATAAACAAACAAACAAAAAAAAAAGCTGCCCCATTATCCATTAATTCATGTTACTTTTCTCCATTTACACAGTTGTGAAATTGTATAAAATGACACTTTGTTTTATCTCCTCAAAAACAAATATTGGTCATTCATTATTTAAAAGATTGACAGATATTTCCCAAGTAAGTATAAATAAGTATAGAGTAAAAGAAAATTATTCTTTTTTTTTTTTAGGATTTTTTTTTTTTTAAATTTAATAGCCTTTTATTTACAGGTTATATGCATGGGTAACTTTACAGCATTAACAATTGCTAAACCTCTTGTTCCAATTTTTTACCTCTTACGCCCCCACTCCCTCCCCCAGATGACAGGATGACCAGTAGATGTTAAAAACATTAAAATATAAATTAGATACACAATAAGTATACATGACCAAAACGTTATTTTGCTGTACAAAAAGAATCAGACTCTGAAATATTGTACAATTATCTTGTGAAGGAAATCAAAAATGCAGGTGGGCATAAATATAGGGACTGGGAATTCAATGTAATGGTTTTTAGTCATCTCCCAGAGTTCTTTTTCTGGGCATAGCTGGTTCAGTTCATTACTGTTCCATTGGAAATGATTTGGTTGATCTCGTTGCTGAGGATGGCCTGGTCCATCAGAACTGGTCATCATATAGTATTGTTGTTGAAGTATATAATGATCTCCTGGTCCTGCTCATTTTTCTCAGCATCAGTTCGTGTAAGTCTCTCCAGGCCTTTCTGAAATCATCCTGTTGGTCATTTCTTACAGAACAGTAATATTCCATAATATTCATATACCACAATTTATTCAGCCATTCTCCAACTGATGGACATCCATTCAGTTTCCAGTTTTAGCCACTACAAAAGGGCTGCCACAAACATTCGTGCACATACAGGTCCCTTTCCTTCTTTATAATCTCTTTGGGATATAAGCCCAATAGTAACACTGTGGATCAAAGGGTATGCACAGTTTGATAACTTTTGAGCATAGTTCCAAACTACTCTCCAAAATGGTTGGATTCGTTCACAACTCCACCAACAATGCATCAATGTCCCAGTTTTCCCACATCCCTCCAACAATCATCATTATTTTTTTTTCCTGTCATCTTAGCCAATCTGACAGGTGTGTAGTGGTATCTTAGAGTTGTCTTAATTTGCATTTCTCTGATTAATAATGACTTGGAGCATCTTTTCATATGACTAGAAATAGTTTCAATTTCTTCATCTGCGAATTGTCTGTTCATATCCTTTGACCATTTTTCAATTGGAGAATGGCTTGATTTTTTATAAATTAGAGTTAATTCTCTATATATTTTGGAAATAAGGCCTTTATCGGAACAAGAAAATTATTCTTTGGCTGCAGACAACACGCACTCTATTTTAAAAGGCTCATTCATCTAATATGTTGATTTGAATAGCTGTTCCTTAGGGCTCAAAAGCAATCTTTTTTTTTTTTTTTTAAAGAAATGCTTTTTCCTACTTTTCTATGTATTATTTTCAAAAGATAGCTATAAATCCAGGATCATATTTACAGCACTTTACTCAGGTATCCAGATTTTTTTTAAAAAATCAAAAACTATATCTAATAATTTCATTTTAGGATAGTTCAGGGAGTTCATGCTGATATATATAAGCTGATATATTTGTGAAACTGAATTGTGTCCCAGAAAGTGATATCATCCTTTAGTGTGCTGTTTTGTTTGAGGTAGATGACAATAATGGAAGTTGATATCGCTGGTTTAAATGACTAGAGAATATTTTCTTCACCACCTAGAATTCCAGAGATCACAATTTTCCTGTCAACCTTATGTGTATCATGTTTTTCAATTAATCAAAATGCTTCTAATATTTTGTCAGAGGTAGATACGGCTTACTTATTGTCCTAGGCCCAGATCAGTAAGATATGGGTTCAAATCTGAGCTCTTGCTCTGTGACTCTGGGAAAATTACTTTTTTTTGCCTTAGTTTCCTAAATTGCAAAATGAGAGAGATGATAGTTCCTATCTTTCAGCATTACTGTGAGTATCAAATGGGATTACAGTTGTAAAAGTTTAGCACAATGCAAAGTGAGTTATATAAATGCTTATTCCCTTTTTCCTTTTCTATTAGAAAAGACAATTACAATTATAAATGTATTAGTATGTTCACCCAAGAGTAAGGTTGTCCTCATAAAAGGATTAGTGCATTCCTTTGCAGAACAAATAGAAAACAAAGATATATTCAAGACATTAAAGTTATGTCTGTCAAACCAAGATAAGCAATACTATGCTTATTGTGTAGATGAAATGAACTTTTTTTTTCTTTTCTTTTTTTTCTTTTTTTTTTTTTTTTTTTTTTTTTGCTGAGGCAATTGGGGTTAAGTGATTTGCCCAGGGTCACACACCTAGGAAATGTTAAGTGTCTGAGACCAAATTTGAACTTAGGTCCTCCTGACTTCAGGGCTGGTACTCTATCCAGTGCACTACATACCTACTCCATGAACTTTTTTTTTTTTTTTAATGTGGATTGTGTGAGTAGAACTTCCTGGACTGAATTGTTTAAGTATAATCATCATATAGCTGACAGAAGAAATGTACAGCAACATTCTGGAAAGATGAGTAATTTTCAGTTCTCTCATTTCCTCCTTATCCCAACAGTTCATATTTATTAATTATTTTAAAATAAAGCACTGCTTTAAATATTTTATATGGTAATTTAATTACTCTAATTAAATAACTCAAATTAAGAATTTAAATAGCTGAGAAATTCCTTTTCTGAAAGCAATAACAAACTGAGTGATAGAAAATTGATGGTGATGGACCACCTGTCTTAGAGTAGAGTCACTATGGAGAGCAATGGAAGTGTTCTTGGAATGGGAGAAATGAGAGAATTACCCAGAGGTGTAAGATGGAGTGTCTTGTTGGGACCATTCAGGAGGTAAGTGTCACTAAACTGAAGAGAACTTATCAGGGAGTAAGTTGTAAGAAGATTCAAGCATTAATAAAGGAATAGTTATGAATTACTTTCAATGCCAACCAGAATATTTTGTTTTTGCTCCAGGAAGTTACAGAAAACCACTGTAATTTTGGAGGTTGGGGCTTTGAATAATATGATCAATCTTATATTTTAGGAAAATCACTTTAGTTTTTGCATGGGACTTAGGAGATATTGCTTATTAAGTAACACTAAAACTTTTTATGGAGAAGGTGAAAATGAAATATCTTTATGTATAATGAGACAGCAATAAAACTGCTTCAAAAATTGTAAAAAGCTAACTATGAATTATTACTATTTAATTTTCATATTTAATAAATAAATAAGTTACATCATAGCTAGCATCCTTACTTTGATTACTTTTCAATATTCACTTATTCCTTAATTCATTTGTAAATATTGCTCTTTATATGAAAGACTAACTTCTGAAACATAGGTACAGGTATACTTTTGAGATACTTCCTTTTCTGACTCATTAATCCCATCAAGAATATTTCTAAATTTCATTATCTGGAATTCCTCAAGATTAATCATGAGTTCCTCTTATAAGCAAATATTCACAAGATTGAAAACATCAGTAATTTTAGTTACAAGGAAAAATACAGGAGAAAGATTGGGTTTTCACCTTCAATCATAAAAAGTTTTAGTGTTTTAATTTTAATGTCTTTTAAGTTACTCAGGTCCATGAATACTAATCATTCCTAAAAATGTTTTTAGTGCATGCACTTGAATAACAAATGCAAAACTTTATTTGATATTAGACAATTTTTTTTTTATTAACCCTGCTACATATATTCTTTGTTGAGTTTTTCTTTGTAACAGCTGTTGACTATTCACATAGAATTCACTGAAAGTTAATTGTAATCTTCTGAGCAGCAGAAAGTACTTTATTCAAAGCAACTGGCAAAGAATCTTAGCATACAATTCTAAATAAATATTTCTTGAATTTTAAGAGCAAACTATATTTTTGAAAGCAGAAATCTGAGTTTCATTAGCCACAAAGGAGCTAAATAACAATATTTGGGAAAATTATAAATTTTATAATGAAAATAATTAGATCAATTTTCACTGAATATAATCAATGAACCAAGCTATAATCAGAGGTTTGAGGCTAAAAGATAGTTTTTGGATAAATTTGGAAATTGTATTTTTAAAAAGATATTTATATTGATATATTTAATTATATACATCTACATCAATAAACACATATATACTTATCTGTGTTACACTGAATTCACAAAATACTCAAAATATTTTCTTCTAATTTTTAAGTTTTTCTAATGTTATGTCTATAATTTTAATACCTGGATTTATCTATGAAACTCTTAAATGTAATAGACTGCTAACTTGACAACTGCTCTGCCTTCCACTTATTTTATGAATGAAATAAAGAATGTGGTTTGCATAATTCCTTAAAACAAATGAAAACACATCAGCTTTTATTCAAAGCCTTGCAATGTTCTGAATTGTTTACCTTACTTTCTTTAGTGAAGATTTGTCTTTCACCTATTCCAATTACTCAGCCTCATTTTCTGTCTTTGTTGATATTTGCTGATATAAAAATCAGACCATGCGATTCTGCTTAGATCTATGGGTGTATTTGAACTAACTGAAACTGAATCAAGGGAGCTAATTGTTAAATTTCAGCATGAATATTGTATCTCAGAAATCAGCAAAGGCTACAACAACATTTATTTATTGTTTTGTTGAATATCATACTTAAGATAATGATAGGAAAAATGTTAACACAGATAAAACCTGAAAGTGCAATTTGCCATTCATTTTATTACAGAAATTTAATTGTTAAATATTTTCCAACACAATCCTCTTATATCCAAATTACCTTGAGTATGATTGGTTTTAACTCAATAAAAGCTCCACACCTAATTTCTTTTGGATATCAACTCATATTAGGTGATTTATCAAACTTTTTTTTTTTTTTTTTACTTTTCCTTGCCTGTACAACTTTGTTTTATCCCAGTCTTACAGAAAAGCTTTACATATACATTTGTTTAATTGTGTTTAAGAAAGGGATCAGGGGAGAATAATAATTATTGATCAAGTGCCTATTGTGGGCCCAGTCACTGTGCTAAGAGCTGTACTGAAAATTATTTCAATTGATTCTCATCTGTAAAAAAAAAAAAAAAATGTGTTTATGATTCCCATTTTGGGAAACTGAAATAAACAAATTAAATAACTTACCCAGGTTACACAATTATTAAGGGACTGAGGTTGGATTTAAACTCAGGTCTTCCTGATTGTGATTTGTGTGCTGCTGAACAAATGATTTCTATTCCTATTTCTAATTCATTTCCTTACTTGTAACATGATGATATTAGATGAATTAAGTTTGAAGATCTCTTCACTTACTAATTTCATCT
This sequence comes from Sarcophilus harrisii, assembly GCF_902635505.1. NCBI lineage: Eukaryota > Metazoa > Chordata > Mammalia > Dasyuromorphia > Dasyuridae > Sarcophilus > Sarcophilus harrisii. The sequence continues at coordinate 135,354,755 of NC_045430.1, read as the reverse complement.
TAAGCAGAATTATTCAAGAAAGAAGAGAATTTTTAATATTTTTTCTTTGGAAGAACTCACCCACAAAAATGATCACTTACTCAGAAACAAATAAACAAAAAAAAACAAAATTACCATGTTATATACAATTAATAAAAATAAGAATTTTTACCAAAACTTTAAAATCAATAGAAATTAAAACCTAACTTAGTAATCACTGAAGTTTAAATTGGAAAATTACTTGGGTCCAAGGAAAAAAGGAACATTTCTGTAATTGTAAGGTCCCAGTAGTTCACTTCTTTTCTCCAACAAAAATAAATTTATGAATCAGATCTATATTAATACAAGAAAAAAATAATAAAAAATTAATACAACAAAAAAAACACAACAAAAAACTTTGTGTCATATATCTTTTTAGGTGTCAGTTGGGCACAAGTAGATGGAGCTAGCTAAAACAGATTCATATGAACTATTTATTAAATTTTCCATAAAAGCATTTATACCTTAGAAAAATAACAAACAGTACATTTGAGGACTTAACATAATTCTGTTGAATTTTCTAGATGCAAAAATATGTAAAATATGTCAATAAATCAAATTAAAATTAAAAGCAAATTGTGTGTACATTATTTCTTGCAAATTCTGTTATTAAACTTTTACCAGCACACCAATGCTTCTATTCTACTTCTGATCTAGTTAGGATATGAAATCATTTTCCTCCTCTTTAGAATCTTTCTCTCTGTTTGCTGATCCCACTATAGAGTTGAAAGGAAAATGTTTCCTCTATTCTCAGAGCCATAATAGATTTGACAAGCACTAAAGGTTCTCTTCTCTTTTAAGGTACAGATCCATTTTCAATCAAGACATAGTATCCAAAGAAAATTATTTTACCTATTCAATCAAATGACTAATAACAGCCGCATTTCATTTTAAATTTTTTTATTAAAGCTTTTTATTTTCAAAACATATGCATAGATAATTATCAACATTCACCCATACAAAACTTTGTGCTTCAAATTCCCCACCCCAGTCCCACAACTCCCTCCTCTTAGCCAGCAAGTTACCCAATATAAGTTAAACATGCAATTCTTCTATACAATTTTGAACAATTATTATGCTCTATAAGAAAAATCAGATCGAAAAAAGAAAAAAATGAGAAAGAAAACAAAACTCAAGCATACACCAACAAAAAGAGTTAAAATACTATATTGTGATCCACACTCAGTCCATACAATCCTCTCTTTCAGTGCAGATGGCTCTCTTCATTACATGGCATGTATCATATCATTATTGAAAAGATCCACATCCATCAAAATTGATCACCATATAATCTTGCTGTTGCTGTGAACAACGATATCCTGATTTTACTCACTTCACTTAACATCAGTTAATGTAGTTCTGTTCAAGCTACTCTGAAACCATCCTGCTGATTGTTTCTTACAGAACAATAATATTCCATAACATTCATATACCACAATTTATTCAGCCATTCTCCAATTGATGGGCATCCATTCAATTTCCAGTTTCTAGCCACTACAAAAAGGGCTGCCACAAACATTTTTGCACATGTGGGTCCCTTTCCCTCCTTTAAGACCTCTTTGGGATATAAACCCAGTAGTAACACTGCTGGATCAAAGGGTATGTACAGATTGATCATTTTTTGAGCATAGTTCCAAATTTCTTTCCAGAATGGTTGAATTTGTTCACAATTTCACCAAAAATACATCAGTGTCCCAGTTTTCTCACATCCCCTCCAACATTTGTCATTATCTTTTCCTGTCATTTTAGCCAATCTGGCAGGTGTGTAGTGGTATCTCAGAGTTGTCTTGATTTGCATTTCTCTGATCAATAATGACTTGGAGCACCTTTTCATATGATGAGAAATAATTTCAATTTCTTCATCTGAAAATTGTCTGTTCATATTAACCATTTATCAGTTGGAGAATGGCTTGTGGCTTGATTTTATAAATTAGAGTCAATTCTCTATATATTTTGGAAATGAGGCCTTTATCAGAACCTTTGACTATAAAAATGTTTTCTCAGTTTATTGTTTCCCTTCTAATCTTGTCTACATTAGTTTTGTTTGTACAAAAAAATTTTAACTTAATATAATCAAAATTATATATTTTATGATCAATAATGATCTCTACTTCATATTAGGTCACAAATTCCTTCTTCCTCCACAAATCTGAGGGGTAAACTATACTATGTTCTTCTAATTTATTTATAATCTCATTCTTTATGTCTAGGTCATGAACCCATTTTGACTTTGTCTTGGTATATGGTGTTAAGTGTGGATCAGTGCCTATTTCTGCCATACTAGTTTCCAATTTTCCCAGCAGTTTTTGTCAAATGTTGAATTTGTATCCCAAAAGCTGAACTCTTTGATTTTGTCAAACACTAGATTGCTATAGTTGTTGACTATTTTGTCCTATGAATCTAACCTGTTCCACTAATCAACTAGTCTATTTCTTAGCCAGTACAAAATGGTTTGGATGACCACTACTTTATAATATAGTTTTAGATATGGTACAGTTAGGCCACCTGCATTTGATTTTTTTTTTTCATTAGTTCCCTTGAAATTCTTGACCTTTTGTTCTTCCAAATGAATTTTGTTGTTATTTTTTCTAGGTTAGTAAGATAGTTTCTTGGGAGTCTGATTGCTTTAGCACCAAGTAAATAGATTAGTTTAGGAAGTATTGTCATCTTTATTATATTTGCCCAACCTATCCACAAGCACTTGATATTTCTCCATTTGCTTAGATCTGACTTTATTTGTATGGAAAGTGTTTTGTAGTTTTGCTTATATAGTTCCTGACTTTCTCTTGGCAGATAAATTTCCAAATATTTTATATTTTCAACTGTTATTTTAAATGGAATTTCTCTTTGTTGTCTCTTGCTGTTGTATTTTGTTAGTGATGTATAAGAATGCTGATGATCTATGTGGATTTATTTTGTATCCTGAAACTTTGCTAAAGTTGTGGACTATTTCTATTTGCTTTTTAGTAGAATTTCTGAGGTTCTCTAAGTATACCATCATATCATCTGCAAAGAGTGATAACTTGATTTCCTCTTTATCTACTCTAATTTCTTTAATTTCTTTTTTCATCTCTTATTGCCAAAGCTAGCATTTCTAATACAATATTAAATAGTAATGGTGATAGTGGGCAACCTTGTTTCACTCCTGATCTTATTGGGAATGGAACATATGATGCTTAGTGATGGTTTTAAATAGATGCTATTGACTATTTTAAGGAAAAGTCCATTTGTTCCTATACTCTCTAGTGTTTTTAATAGGAATGGTTGTTGGATTTTATCAAATGCTTTTTCTGCATCTATTGAGATGATCTTTTTTTTTTATTAATTTGGTTATTGATATAGTCAATTATGATATTACTTTTCCTAATATTGAACCAGCCCTGCATTCCTGGTATAAATACTACTTAATCATGATTTATTATCCTGGGGATGATTCTCTGTAATCTCTTTGCTAATATTTTATTTAAAATTTTTGCATCAACATTTGTTAGAGAGATTTGTCTAATTGTCTTTCTGTTTTCACCCTACCTGGTTTAGGTATCAGTACCATCTTTATTCTGTATGTATCTCCCTGCTTCAAATGTGTTTCCTGTAAATAGCATATTGTAGGATATGGGCTTTTAATCCAGTCCGCTATCTGTCTCTGCTTTATAGGAGAGTTCACTCCATTCACATTTACAGTTAAAACTACTAATTCTGTATTTCCTGCCATTTTATTATCTCTAGATTATACTTTTCTCTTTCCTTTCCTCCTTCCTCCTTCCCCAGTATTTAACTTATGAGCACCACTTGCCTCAAGAAGCCATTCCCCTTTAGAATTCCTTCCCTTTAGAGTCCCTTCCCTTTTCTTATACCTTTCCCCTACTATTTCTGTATTCCTTTCTATTTAGCCTACCCCTTCCCTTTTTGCTTTCCCCCACCCACTTTTCAATGAGGTGAGAGAAGTTTCTCTGTAAACTAAATATATCTAATATTTTCTCTTTAAGCCAAATCTGATAAAAATAAGATTCACATAATGTGTTCATTCCCTTCCCTTCTTTCCCTCAGATATAGTAGGTTTCCTTTGCCTCTTCCTGAGATATATTTTCCTTCTTTTTTACCTCCACTTTCCCCTTTTTCTGGTATAATCTCCTTTCTACTTCTACTTCCTTTTTTATATTATAACAGTAAAATCAAATTATACATGCATTCTATATGTATGTCCATCACAGAAATACAATTCACAAGAGTTCTTTTTACCTTTTTATGCTTCTCTTGAGTTCTATATTTGGAAGTCAATATTTTTGCTTAGCTCTGATTTTTTCATCAGAAACAAATGAAATTCACCTGTTTCATTGAATGCCCATCTTCTTTCCTGCAAGAAAATGCTGTTTATAGCTGGGTAGTTTATTCTTGGCTGCATTCAGAGTTCCTTTGCCTTTCAGAACATCTGATTCCAGGCCCTTCAATCCTTTAATGTGGAAGCTGCAAGATCCTGAGTAATCTTTATTGTGGCTTTTTGGTATTTGAATATTTTCCTGGCTGCTTATAATATTTTTAACTTGTTTTGGTAGTTTTGACATTTAGCCACAATATTACTTGGAGTTTTAATTTTGGGGTCTCTTTTAGGAGGTGTTCGATGATTTCTTTCAATGGCTATTTTATCTTCTGATTCTATGACATCTAGGCAGATCTCTTTGATGATTTCCTGAAAAATAGTGTCTAGGCTCTTTTTTTGTCATGATTTTCAGGGAGTCCAATAATCCTTAGATTCTCTCTCTAGATCTATTTTCCAGGTCTGTTGTTTTCCCAAGTAAGTATTTAACATTTTTTTCTATTTTTTTCATTTTTTTTTTTGGTTTTGCTTGACTGATTCTTGATGTCTCATTGAGTCATTAATTTTATTTGTTCAGTTCTAATTTTTAATGTATTATTTTCTTCATTTACTTTTCTTTACTTCTTTTTGTATTTGTCCAATTGAGTTTTTAAATGAGCTGTTTTGTTCTATGGAATTTTCTTCCATTTCACATTTTTTTTTATGAAATTATTTTCTTTTTCCAATTCACAAATTCTGTTTTCCTGGGAGTCCTTTACCTTTTCCAATTCACAAATTCTGTTTTCCCTGGGAATTCTTTACCTTTTCCATTTCACATTTCAGGGAGTTGTTTTCTTTTTCCACTTTATCAAATCTTTCTTTTAATAAATTATATGCCTTTTCCAAACCCTCTTGCAGAGTTTTCCTTTCCTTACCCCATTTTTCTTCTAGCTCTCTTTTAAGATCATTTTTAATTTCTTTTAGAAGAGACTTGTGTGGTGGGAACCAGGTTATATCACTCTTTGGGGCTTTATCTGGAGACAATCTGCTTTTAGTCTCCTCAGAGTTTGAAGTCTGTTCTTCTCTTTCACTATAGAAGCTATCTATAGTTAGAGCTTGCTTTACCTTTTTATTCATTTTTTAAAAAGAGTTGGGAATCTGCTTTTAGGGCAAGGAGGTTCCATGCTTCTACTACAGACCAGGAAGTGATAGCAGCTGTGCTGGGATTGTGCTCAGTCATTCTTGGTGCTGGATAGGTGTGGCCAGTTCCTGTGAGGCTCTGGTGTTATGGGGTACAATTTTTACCCTCTGCATTTGTGTTGTATGTTTTATAACTTCTCTGCTGGTCTACTGGCTTGCAACAGAGCAGAATAGCCAACACTGGTAGAGTCCTCCCCATGAGATTCTCTGCCCAGCAGAGACCACAGCTGCCCCTGGTCTGCTCAGTGTTCGCCAGCCTCCATGTCTCCCAGACTGTACCTGGCCTCCTTCCATGCTCATGTCCAATCAAAACAGACCTTTTCTGGCAATCTTTGAAATTATCTTCTGCTGGTAATTTGCTGCACTCCTAATATTTATGGATTTTACCATCTAAGTACTATTTCAGAGGCTGGATTTCATAACTAATGTGAGGGTAGTAGGGTAGCTCAGAAAGAGCCATGTGTCCTCTCTGCTATCTCTCTCCCCCAACCCCCCGCTTGTTCTTAAAAAAAGGAAAGTATTATTTTTCTTATACCATTAGCTTCATTCCCAGCTAAAGAAAAGAACAATAAGAAAATATAAATAACTCATGTATCTAATCAAAATAGTGAACAGAAATTAGAAAAGTGCAACATGATAGAATATATGAGAAAATACATGAGGAAATAAACTTCATCTATGATTTCAATATCCCAGCTCACACAAAAAACGAAAATTCCAAGCAGGGAGTTCCATGAAAGTCATCTTAATTAAGAGAAGTAAGCTAATGTAGAAAGAAAAATAGATAAACCTGGACTATGTCTTGTAGTAAGTCTAAAGTTAGGTAGGGACACAAAGCTGTTATACTTGGCTAAATGTCTTCCCACTCTTACAGTTCCCAACCTGGAAGTTCTTTGAATCTGAACAAATTTGAAATAATTTAAATACATGATTTATTTTGTTTTGTTTATATTTAGAACAATATATATTTCATTTAAAAACGTTCTATCATACCCCTTTTCCCCATATCATATTGAAAGTTTTGCTTATAGACAAAAATTAGATACTACCAAAATATTTCATAATACATACTTTTCATTTTATTTCATATTTTATCAATGTGAAATGCAAAATATAACAGGTGTTGGCTAAAGGTTTACTTCAAGAAGATAATTACACTTTGAAGAGGCATTTATTCAAAGATATAGCCTCCAATATGTTGCCATTAGCATCTGAATCAAAAGTAATCATTTGCAGCAGAGAGAAATCTAAGAGAAGCAGAAAGAAATTCCCTTCATTTTTATGTTAATATTCATTTAATAGGAGAAATCAGATAGTTTCTTTTTTAAATAGTATTTGTCTTTGGAACCAAGCTACATTTCAAATATCTATTCAATCTCATCATAGTCAGAAGCATAATAAGTTTTAAAGAAATGAGAGAATGTATGTTTTTCTCTTCAAGAAAACAAGGTACTCTTTTCAAATTATACACTGCACTTAGGTAAAGGGTTCTCATTGAGATAAAGTCCCAGATCTCAACTAATTATATGGTTTTCATGCTACATTTATGTAAAAGCAATGAGGGCAACAACTAATACAGTCAGTATATATTTACTCAAAAGAGTAAATCAAGAATACAAAATCCATCCAAATTATTCAGACTTATACAGGGTTAAGTGTGGAAGGAATATAGTTGAAAACAAGATAAATCAGTATCATTTTTGTTTAATTAACAATTATTCTGTATGGGTAGAACTATGTTATATTCACAACTAAAATTCAAGAATTAAACATAAAATACATTATTTGTACTTGTTATTTTAGCAACCAATACTTAGGAAGCAAAATGAATATACAGTATACATTATATAGAAATATCCAACCTCCCAAAAAAGGTAGCAAAAGAAAAAAAAATTGATCTATGTTATAAGATGAGCAAAATGTTGTTCATGAGACCTCTCATCATTCAGGTTACCAAACTTTGGATTTGCTCCCGAATTACCCACTGTAATGCTTAAAATCTAAGATCCCAAAGTAAATGCAATTCTTAAAATATGTAACCAAGGCAAAAAATGGTAGTGTTATCATCTTCATCTCTGGACAGTAATATTCATTATTTTTCATATTTGCCATATTTTGTTGTTAATTCAAAATAAATCTCTCTAAAATGTTTATACCTTTTCTGAACAAACATCTTCCTAAGCACCTTCTTTTTGTACTTTTGAAATTGATAATTTTTGTTAATTATAAGATTTTTTCATTTCTCCCTATTGAATCCCATCATATTATATTTAGTTCAACATTGTATTTTGTCAAGATCTTTTTTATCCTGATTTTTCTATCCAATGAATAAACTACTTCTCAAAGCTATTGTCTGAAAAAATCTAAAAAAACATTTTTTGCTCAAGGAATGAATGAATTTATTAGACTGATAGATAGATAGACAGAGAGATAGATCAATTAAAAATTTCAATAAAAGGGATTTCCTTTGTAACCCTACAATTTTATTTTACACATTGAAAATTAATATTCAAGAGAAAAAATCCACAGATTACACAAGACCCCCACAGTGCTACATAACACTTTAAAATGATTAAGAATCCCTGTTATGTGCCTTTTTTACTATTCAAGATTAAAATATGAAATAGTATAGAGTCAATCACAGGTCTGAAGTGCACTCTACAGTAGTCCTCCTTCTAAGATGACATGGAATGCTTAATCCTTTATTCTGTCTATTTTATTCAATAAGTTTGGAATTAACAATTATACTGATGCATTTCCTACTTCTTTTTAGCATTCCCACAAAAACAGAGGGAGAGAATCTGAAAAATGCTTTGCTAAAATTTAGGACTGCACTTTCATTGTTGGAGCAAAGATGGCAGAGCAGGGTAAGCATGGTATCAAAACTTTTCTCACATCCCCCTCAAAACATGTTCAAAATAATGCCTAAAATCAAATTCTGAGGTAGCAAAATGAACAAAAGTTCAAAATGAGATATTTTTGCTAGCCTAAAACAAGCTAAGAGATCTGGAGAAAAGGCTTGTGATACTTAGGTGAAAGTTAGCCTGGAACCCAAGTAGTAGCAGCATCAGCTATAGGCCTTAGAGGCAGCAACAGCAGCAGCAATAGTTTTGTAATCTCTCAAGACTGAGAGAATAAGTGTTGGGAACACAATATGTAACTTTGCTTTAGTAAAAGCAAAAGGTAAACCTTTTCTTTTCTTTGTGTGAGAGGATGATGGTGATTCAAGGAGACTGCGAGGCAGTTGCTGTTTTCTGACCTTTCCACTGAGAGGCAATTGCATTGTTTGATCTCTCTCCTCTTCCCTCTTCCTCCAATTTATTTCATTTCCAGTCTGCAAGTAACATCTGTGTCAGTAAAGGCTACTTTGCAACTCCTTCAGATGTTCACAGCTGTGGAGGATCTCAGAGTATTGACCTGTCCTTTACAATGCACTTAGGCATGGTCCTTAACAAATAAAGTATCAGGCAATTCATCAGAGAGAGATTACAAATGATTCCTTGCTGGTACTATGTGCAGGACTAGATGATCTTTGTCAACTTTATTGCGCATACTTATTTCTGGCTTATAGTTTTTGAATAGAGGGGAATAATTGCAGTTCCAAGGAAAAGATGTCCATCAGGAAGATAATTGGTTTTTTTATCTTAAGGGTTCATGGAGTCTTCCAGGTTAAGAACCAGATCACAGACCAGAAGAGCACTGATCAAAATTCTCTCAATCATACCACCTTGGATAGACAGCAAAACTATAATAGTGGGATACCTCAATCTTGCACTCTCAGATTTAGATAAATCAAATCACAAAACAAATAAAAAAGAAATTAAAGAGGTAAATAGAATATTAGAAAGACTAGGTTTGATAGATCTCTGGAGAAAACTGAATGGTGACAGAAAGGAGTATACTTTCTTCTCAGCAGCTCATGGAACCTACACAAAAATTGACCATATATTAGGACATAAAGACCTCAAAATTAAATGCAGGAAGGCAGAAATGGTAAATGCTTTCTTTTCAGATCAGAATGCAATAAAAACTACATTCAACAAAAAGTTAGGTGTAAATAAATCAAAAAGTAATTGGAAACTAAATAATCTCATCTTAAAGAATGATTGGGTGAAACAGCAAATTATAGACACAATTAATAACTTCACTCAAGATAATGACAATGGTGAGACATCATACCAAAATTTGTGGGATGCAGCCAAAGCAGTAATAAGGGGAAACTTTATATCCTGAGAGGCTTACTTGAACAAAATAGAGAAAGAGAAGGTCAATGAATTGGGCTTGCAACTTAAAAAGCTAGAAAAAGACCACATTAAAAAACCCCCAATCAATTACTAAACTTGAAATTCTAAAATTAAAAGGAGAAATTAATAATATTGAAACTAAAAAAACTATTGAACTAACAAATAAAACTAAGAGTTGGTTTTATGAAAAAACCAATAAAATTGATAAACCTTTGGTAAATCTGATTAGAAAAAGGAGGAAGGAAAATGAAATTAGTAGTCTTAAAAATGAAAGGAAGAACTTTCCACCAATGAAGAGGAAATTAGAAAAATAATAAGGAGTTATTTTGCTCAACTTTATGCCAATAAATTTGATAACCTAAGTGAAATGGATGACTACCTCCAAAAACATAGACTTCCCAGACTAACAGAGGAGGAAGTAAATTGCTTGAATAGTCCCATTTCAGAAAAAGAAATAGAACAGGCAATTAAATAACTCCCTAAGAAAAAATCCCCAGGACCAGATGGATTTACATGTGAATTCTACCAAACATTTAAAGAATAATTGGCCCCAATGCTATATAAATTATTTGATAAAATAGGGAATGAAGGAGTCCTACCAAATTCCTTCTATGACACAGACATGGTACTGATACCTAAACCAGGTAGGTTGAAAACAGAGAAAGAAAACTATAGACCAATCTCCCTAATGAATATTGATGCTAAAATCTTAAATAAAATATTAGCAAAAAGACTACAGAAAAACATCCCTAGGATAATTCACCATGATCAAGTAGGATTTATACCAGGAATGCAGGGCTGGTTCAATATTAGGAAAATTATCAGCATAATTGGCCATATTAATAACCAAACTAACAGAAACCATATGATCATCTCAATAGATGCAGAAAAAGCATTTGATAAAATCCAACATCCTATCCTTTTAAAAACACTTGAGAGTATAGGAATAAATGGACTTTTCCTTAAAATAATCAGTAGCATCTATTTAAAACCATCAGTAAGCATCATATGTAATGGGGACAAACTGCCACCATTCCCAATAAGATCAGGAGTGAAACAAGGTTGCCCACTATCACCGTTACTATTTAATATTATATTAGAAATGCTAGCTATGGCAATAAGAGCTGAGAAAGAGATTAAAGGAATAAGAATAGGCAATGAGGAAACCAAATTATCACTCTTTGCTGATGATATGATGGTATACTTAGAGAACCCCAGAGATTCTACTAAAAAGTTATTAGAAATAATCCACAACTTTAGCAAAGTTGCTGGTTATAAAATAAACCCACATAAGTCATCAGTATTCTTATATATCACTAAGAAAATCCAACAGTCAGAGTTACAAAGAGAAATCCCATTTAAAGTAACTACTGATAGTATAAAATATTTAGGAATCTATCTGCCAAAGGAAAATCAGAAACTTTATGAGCAAAACTACAAAACACTTTCCACACAAATTAAGTCTGATCTAACTAACTGGAAAAATATTAAATGATCTTGAATTGAATGAGCAAATATAATAAAGATGACAATATTACCTAAACTAATCTATTTATTTAGCGCTATACCAATCAGACTTCCCAAAAACTATTTTGATGACCTAGAAAAAATAACAACAAAGTTCATATGGAAAAACAAAAGATCAAGAATTTCAAGGGAATTAATGAAAAAAAAAATCAAATGAAGGTGGCCTAGCTGTACCAGATCTAAAATTATATTATAAGGCAGCGGTTACTAAAACTATCTGGTATTGGCTAAGAAATAGACTAGTTGATCAATGGAATGGGTTAGGTTCAAAGGAAAAAATAGCCAATAACTTTAATTATCTGGTGTTTGACAAACCCAAAGACCCTAGTTTTTGGGATAAAAATGCATTATTTGACAAAAATTGCTGGCAAAATTGGAAATTAGTATGGCAGAAACTAGGCATTGACCCACACTTAACACCGTACACCAAGATAAGGTCAAAATGGGTTCATGATCTAGGCATAAAGAATGAGATCATAAATAAATTGGAAGAGCATAGGATAGTTTACCTCTCAGACCTGTGGGAGAGGAAGGAATTTATGACCAAAGAAGAACTAGAGATCACTATTGACTACAAAATTGAAAATTTTGATTATATCAAATTGAAAAGTTTTTGTACAAACAAAACCAATGCAGGCAAGATTAGAAGGGAAACAATAAACTGGGAAAACATTTTTACAGTCAAAGGTTCTGATAAAGGACTAATTTCCAAAATATATAGAGAATTGACTCTAATTTATAAGAAATCAAGCCATTCTCCAATTGATAAGTGGTCAAAGGATATGAACAGACAATTTTCAAATGATGAAATTAAAACTATTACTACTCATATGAAAGAGTGTTCCAAATCACTATTGATCAGAGAAATGCAAATTAAGACAACTCTGAGATACCACTATAAACCTGTCAGATTGGCCAGAATGACAGGGAAAAATAATGCAGAATGTTGGAGGGGATGTGGGAAAACAGGGACACTGATACATTGTTGGTGGAATTGTGAATACATCCAGCCATTCTGGAGAGCAATTTGGAACTATGCCCAAAAAGTTATAAACTGTGCATACCCTTTGATCCAGCAGTGTCTCTACTGGGCTTATACCCCAAAGAGATACTAACAAAGGGAAAGGGACCTGTATGTGCCAAAATGTTTGTGGCAGCCCTGTTTGTAGTGGCCAGAAGCTGGAAAATGAATGGATGCCCATCAGTTGGAGAATGGTTGAGTAAATTGTGGTATATGAATGTTATAGAATATTATTGTTCTGTAAGAAATGACCAGCGGACGAATACAGAGAGGATTGGCGAGACCTACATAAACTGATGCTGAGCGAAATGAGCAGAACCAGGAAATCATTATATACCTCAACAACGATACTGTATGAGGATGTATTCTGATGGAAGTGGATTTCTTCAACAAAGACAAGATCTAACTTAGTTTCAGTTGATCAAGGATGGACTGAAGCAGTTACACCCAAAGAAAGAACACTAGGAAATGAATGTAAACTGCTTGCATTTTTGTTCTTCTTCCCAGGTTATTTATACCTTCTAAATCCAATTCTCCCTGAGCAACAAGAAAACTGTTCAGTTCTGCACACGTATATTGTATCCAAGATCTATTGTAATCTATTTAACATGTATAGAACTGCTTGCCATCTTGGGGAGAGGGTGGAGGGAGGGAGGGGAAAAATCGGAACAGAAGTGAGTGCAAGGGATAATGTTGTAAAAAATTACCCTGGCATGGATTCTGTCAATAAAAAGTTATTTAATTAAAAAAAATCATACCACCTTGGAAAGTACCATAAATTTACTTATTGTGAAAATAGCAGTGTTAAAAAAAAAAAAAAAGCAAAACTAAAGTTCAGGATAGTATCATTTCCTCCAAAGCCACACCCAGAAACAAAGCACAACTTTAAAATAAAGTTCACATTTTGATTATGAAAAAGCTACCTTGGTTAAATAAAATATTAGCAAAAATATAACAGAAAGTTCTCTCTAAGATAATATATTATGACTAAATAGGATTTATACCAGGAATGCAAGGCTGGTTCAATGATAGGAAATCTAATATAGCATAATTGACTATATCAATAACCAAACTAACAAAATTCATATCATTATCTCAATAGATACAGAAAAAGAATTTGACAAAATCCAACACCCATTCCTATTAAAACAATAGAGAATATAGAAATAAATGGATTTTTCCTTGAAATAATCAGTACCATTTATTTAAAACCATCAGCAAGAATCATATATAATGGGGACAAACTAGAATCGTTCCCAATAAGATCTGAGGCAAAACAAGGTTGCCCACTATAACCATTAATTATTCAATATTGTATTAGAAATGTTTGCTTTGGAAATGAGAAAAAAGTGATTAAAGGAATTAGAGTAGGTAATGAGACCGAATTTTCACTTTTTGCTAATGATATGATGATATACTTAGGGAACTGTATAGAATCAACTAAAAAACTCCTAAAAACAATCTACTCCTTTAGCAAAGTTACAGGATACAAAATAAATCAAGAGAAATCATCAACATTTTTACATATTACCAACAAAGTCCCTCAGCAAGAGATACAAAGAGAAATCCCCTTTAAAATTACTGTTGATAAGATAAAATATTTGGGAGTCTACCTGCCAAGGGAAAGTCAGGAGCTAGATGAACACACTACAAAACACTTCCTACACAAATAAACTCAGATTGAAACAATTGGGAAAATATCAAGTACTCATGGGTATGCCAAGCAAACGTAATAAAAATGACAATACTCCCTAAATTAATCTACTTATTTAGTACTATACCAATCAAACTTCCAAGAAATTATTTTACAGATCTAGAAAAAATAATAAAAAAGTTCATCTGGAAGAACAAAAGGTCAAGAGTTTCAAGTGAATTCATGGGGGAAAAAAGAAAATGAAGGCGGCCTTGCTGTGCCATACCTAAATCTATATCATAAAACAGCAATCATCAAAACCATTTGGTCCTGGCTAAGAACTACATTAGTCGATCCATTGGAATAAGTTAGGTTCATAGAACAAAATAGTTCATACCATACAATCTAGCATTTGACAAACCCAAAGATCCCAGCTAATGGGATAAGAATGCACTATTTGACAAAAAACTGCTGCGAAAACCGGAAAGTCGTTTGGCAGAAACTAGGCATTGACCCAAAACATGACAAGATAATATCAAAATGGATCCACAATTTAGATATAAACAGTTATATTATAAGCAGATTAGAAGAACAAAGGATAGTTTACCTCTTAGGTCTGTGGAGGAAGAGGGAATTTGTGATCAAAGAAAAACTGGAATTTTTAATTGAACACCAAATAGGTAATTTTTATTATATTAAGTTGAAAAGTTTTTATACCAAAAAAGCTAATGCAGAAAAGGTTAGAAGGGAAGCAATAAATTGGGAAAATATTTTTTTACATTTAAAGGCTCTGATAAAAACTTCATTTCTTAAATACATAGGGAATTGACTCAAATTTATAAGAACTCAAGACATTCTCCAATTAACAAATGATCAAAGGATATGATGAGGCAATTTTTAGATAAAGAAATTGAAACCATTTTTAGTCATATGAAAAGGTGCTTTAAATCATTATTGATCAGAGAAATGCAAATTAAGACAACTCTGGGATACTACTATATACTTCTCAGATTGGCTAAGATGACAGAAAAAGATAATGACAAATGTTGAAGAGGTTGTGGGAAAACTGGGACACTAATGCATTGTTGGTGGAATTGTGAACATATACAGCCATTCTGGAGAGCAATTTGGAACTATATTCAAAAAGTTATCAAACTGTGCATACCCTTTGATCCAGCAATGTTTCTACTGGGTTTATATCCCAAGATTTTAAAGGATGAAAAGAGACCCACGTGTGCAAAAATGTTTGTCAGCCCTTTTTGTAGTGGCAAAAAACTGGAAACTGAGTGGATGTCCATCAAGTGGAGAATGACTGAATAAGTTATGATATATGAATATTATGTAATATTATTGTTCTATAAGAAATGATCAGCAAGATGATTTTTAGAGACACCTGGGGAGATTTACATGAACTGATGCTAAGTGAAATGAGCAGAACCAGGAGATCATTGTTACATGGTAACAATAAGATTATACAATGATCAATTCTGATGGGCATGGCTCTTTCCAACAATGAGATGATTCAGATCAGTTCCAATAATCTTGTGATGAAGAGAGCCATCTACACCTAAAGAGAAGACTGTGGGAAATTAGTATGACTTAGTATGGACCACACCATTGCATTTTCACTCTTTCTGTTTGCTTGCATTTTGTTTTCTTTCTCAAGTTTTTTTTTTTTTTTCCTTCTCGATCCAATTTTTCTTGTGCAGCAAGAAACTGTACAAATATGTATATGTATATTGGATTTAATATTTATTTTAACATATTTAACATGTATTGGATTACCTGCCATATAGGGGAGGGAGTGAGGAGGAGAAATTGGAACATAAGATTTTGCAATGTACCCATGGATATGTTTTGTAAATAAAAAGCTTTAATTAAAAAAAAAAAAGAAAAGAAAACAAAAAAAAAAAAAAAGAAAATCAAATGAAAATGACAGAGAAAAAATTTAGAAAAGAAATGATAGTAATATAAGAAAAGTATGAAAAGGCAACTAAGTATGGATTAAAGAGGAATAAAAAAATAAAATAAGTGTTTGTGGGGGGCAAAATTTGCCTAAATGGTAAAAGGTACAAAACTTCATTGATGAAAATAATTCCTTAAGGGAATATTTCCAGAAGGGAATTCTAGGACGATAGCAAAAAATTCAGAAAATTCCAGACTCTCCAAATTTCCTCCACAAAGAGAAATAAAAAGAATGTATAGAACAACAAAAACAAAAGGGTAAAACAGCTATCCTCCTAAGACAAATTGAGAGGACTTTAGGAAACCTAGGACCTTTAGGGACTGAAATTGGGCCTAAGTGAAATGCAAACACCTCCAGACCTATTCTATTGAATCAACAAACAGCCAGCCCTAGAGGCATCTCCATTGGGAAGCAGACCAGGCTTCAGGAACTTTCATCTCATAAACTTTCATCTTGTGAACAGTGTAGAGATTAGACAGCCAAGTGGGAGAAAATTGAAAGATCCCCAAGGCTCCATTATTTCTAGATACCATGCTTACTGGAGCAGACCACATGTGATCCTAGGCTGTGGCTGTGGGCAAGGAGGAATGAGACCATACTGAGAAAATGAAGTAACAGAAGTAGCAAGATTATTTTGGGGACAGCATGTCTGGAATTCCTAACTATGGCCTAAATGAGAAGAGTCCCTAAGTTTGGACTTCTTGATAGAATTTAGAATATAACAATAAGTTGGATCTGAGGCCTGGAACACTATTACCCAAACCCAAGATTAAAACTTGATTACAGGGGGCGGAGCCAAGATTTGGGGAGAAACACGCACTTTCAAGCTCTTCTTACCCTCTTTATCAATATTAATTCGAGCCTCAAAAAAATAGTCTTGACTGCTAAATTAAGAAAAGAAGTAGAACAACTCACCAGCCGAAAAAATCTGCAGTCTTGCCAAAAAAGGTTGGTTCTAGGGGAGATCAGCAAGGGGGGAGAAATTGGGTTCGAGGGAGCCCGAAAGTGAAAGCACAGATCAGCACAGCCGGCCCCAACCCGCAATTTGGGGCTTTTCCTTGGGGAGTTGTGATCCTGCACACAGGAGGACCGCCGGTTGCCTCAATCGCGCGTGGGACTCGGCTTGGGGCCATGAGCTTTCAGGGCCGTTTTGCATCAGGCAGAGCCTGGGCAGAGTTTGCGGTGGTCTGCTTCTGGGTCAGCTGCTAATACCACAGTCCCACAATAGGCTCGGCCTGGGGCAGGACACTTTCCCCTTTAGTCTCTAGCCTGGGCAATGCTAACCCCACAGCCCAACTGGGCCCAATATCGGCCAGTGCTGAATCCACTTCCTGTTGGGGAAGGGAAACCCACCAGAGCACTCCCATCCCTCGGAGCCAGAAATCGGTTTAATCTCTCCCTGCTCCAGAGGAAGCTGGTAACCCCTTGCCTGGAGACCCCACCTAAAGGCTTTAAAACTGAATAAAAGATGAAAAGAACGATTGACAGCTTCTATGCAGAAAAGCAGGTCGCAAACCTGAAGAGCCTCAAACACCAAAAATGCATCAGACTGTCCTCCTTTGCAGATGCTCTCATAGAAGAGACCATTAAAAGTCTCAAAAGGTTAAGGAAGATAAATGGGAAAGGAAAGAAAAAAAGGAGACAACAACTTCCAAATACAGTTGGAAAAAGAGTAAAAAAAACTCAGGAAAGTAAAATTGTGGGTGGAAAAAATAAAAATTCACTAAATGGATTTGTAATCGGAAAGACAAAGAACTCGCAAAAATGGATCTGTATTGGAAAACACAAAAGAACCTCAAAGAAAGTGGGATCTGTGGGTTGGAAAGAAAATAATTCATAAAAAAAATTAGTGAAATGGGAAAATTCCAAGACCAAAACAATACTTTCTCTTGGACATATACAGAAAAGAAAAATAGAAAAAATAATTCTTTAAAAATTAGAACGAACAAATAGAAATAATGATTCATTGAGACAGCAAGAATCAGTCAAGCAAAAAACAACAAAATGAAAACTGGAAAAAAAACAGAATTATCTACTTGCAAAACACAGACTTGGAAAATGATCTAGGAGAATAATTGGGAAATTTGGACTTTCTAAAACTATGATGAAAAAAGAGCCTAGATACTATTTTACAAAAATCATCAAAGAAACTGCCCAGATTAATAGAATCAGAAGGTAAAATCGCATTAAAAAATTCCCGAACACCTTCTGAAAAACCCTAAAATAAAACCCCAAGGAATATTGTGGCAAAATTTCGAACTATCAGATTAAGGAAAAAATTTTACAAGCAGCAAAAAAAAACTTTAAATACCGAGGTGCCACAATAAGGATCACCCAAGATCGGGCCTCTACATTAAAGGAAAGAAGGGCCTGGAATAATATTCCAAAGGCACAAAACGGCATCACCAGAATAAACTACCCAAAAGTGGCATTTTTTCCCAAGGAAGAAGATGGACAAATGAAACAAATGAATTCCATTTGTTTCTGAAAAAAAAAAGAACTAAACAAAAAATTTGATCTCAACCACAGAACTCAAGACATGCAGAAAAATAAAAATAACAATTTATTTCTTTGTGGAAACAAAAAGAATATGTATAATTTGATTGTACTGATATAACAAAAAAAGGAAGTAGATATGGAAAAGGGATGATGGCAGAATAAGGTGGGAAGGAGGGATAAAAGGAGGAAACCACATCCCACAAAAGAAAAGAAACTTATCTATCTGAGGTAATTTGGGGGAGGAACATTGTGGAATCTTACTCTGATTAGGTTATCAAAAAAAATAATTGACATTTGTTTTAGAAAATTTTGCCTCATTAAAACAGGGGAAGGGGAAAGGGAAAAAGTAATAAAAAGGGAAGGAAGGGAAAAAGACTCAAGGGGAGGAGGTTATAAAGGGTAATATCTTTGTAAAGAGGGGTATAAGTTTAAAAAGGGGAAAAGAGGGAAGAGGGTTGGGGGAGGCAGAAAAGTAAAGACAATCTGGGGTTTTGGGATGGCAGGGAAATACAGATTTGTAATTCCAAATAAATGTGAATGGGGATGAACTCAAAAGAGGGGCAGAGGCAGACTGGATCAAAAGCAAACCCAATTTTGCAAAAGGGGAGATACATATAGAGTAAAAAAGGCTGGGCAAAATCTTTTCTTCATGAATAAAAAAGGGGGAGCCATCCCACCTCAGATCAGCAAAAAGTAAAAATTGATCTAATTAAAAGAGATAAAAAGGAAACACATCCCTCTAAAGGGTACATAAACAACGAAGCAATATCAAATTAAACATATATGCAAAGTGGTATACCAACTTCCTAAAGGAGAAGTTAAAAGAGAGTTCAAGAAGAAATGACAACAAAACTGTAATAGTAGGAGATCTCAACCTTGCACTCCCAGTTGAACAAATCAAACCACAAAACAAATAAGAAAAGAAATTAAAAGTAAATAGAATATTGAAAAAATTATTGTTGGATCTTTGGAAAAATTGAATGGAGATGAAAGGAATATACTTTCTTCTCAGCAGCTCATGGAATATTCAAAAATTGACCTATATTGGTAAAACCCAAAATTAAATGCAAAGAAACGAAATAGTAAATGCTTTCTTTTAATCATGATCAATAAAAACTACATTCAACAAAAAGGGGGAAATAAAAAAGTAATTGGAAACTAAACAATCTCATCTTAAAGAATGATTGGGTGAAGCAGCAAATTATAGATACAATTAATAATTTCACTCAAGATAATGTGGGACTCATACCAAAATTTGTGGGATGCAAAAGCGGTAATAAAGGAATTTTATCCTGAGGCTTCTTGAAAAAACAGAGAAAAAAAAGATTAATGAATAGGGCTTTTAACTAAAAACTAAAAAGACCAAAAAACCCCAATCAAATACTAAATTGGAAATTCTAAAATTAAAAGGAGAAATTAAAATATTGAAAGTAAAAAACTATTGAACTAATTAATAAAACTAAGGTTGGTTCTAAGAAAAAAGCCAATAAAATAGATAACCTTTAGTAATCTGATTAGAAAAGGGAGGAAAATGAAATTGTAGTCTTAAAAATGAAAAGGAGAACTTTCCACCAATGAAAAAATTAGAAAATAATAAGGAGTTACTCAACATCCAAAAAGAAACCTAAGTGAAAGGATGACTACCTCCAAAATATAGACTTCCCAGACTAACAGAGGAGGAATAAATTGCTTGAATAGTCCCATTTCAGAAAAAAAATGAACAACATAAACCCCTAAGAAAAATCCCAGGACCAGATGGTTTTGTGAATTTTACAAAAAATTTAAAGAACAATTGGCCCCAATGCTATATAAATTATTTGATAAAATAAGGAATGAAGGGTCCTACCAAATTCCTTCTATAACGAAATGGTACTGATACCTAAACCCTGGGCTGAAAACGGGAAAATTATAAAATCTCTAATGAATATTGATGCTAAAATCTTAAATAAATATTAGCAAAAGACTGAAAATCATCTCCAAGATTACCTATGATCAAGTAGGTTTTATACCAGGAATGCAGGGCTGGATAAAGGAAAACTATCAATATAATTGGCCATGTTAATCCAAAGAACAAAAACCTTGTCTCTCAATAGATGCAGAAAAAAGCTTTTGATAAAATCAACATCATTCCCTTTAAAACACTTGAGGTATAGGAATAAATGGGCTTTCCAAAATAATCGACATCTATTTAAAACCATCAGTAAGCATCTATGTAAGGGACAAACTCAACCATTCCCAATAAGATCTGATGAAACAAGGTTGCCCACTATCCCTTCTATTTAATATTGTATTAGAAATGCGCTTTAGCAATAGGCTGAAAAGTTAAAAGGAATAAGAATAGGCAATAAAGAAACCAAATTATCACTCTTTGCCGATGACATGATGGTATACAAGAACCCCAGAGATTCTGCTAAAAAGTTATTGAAATAATCCACAACTTTAAAAGTTGCTGGTTATAAAAATAAACCCCATAAGTCTGCATTCTTATTATCACTCAAAATCCAACAGTCAGGTTACAAAGAAATTCCCATTTAAAAGTAACTCGATAATATGAAATAAGGAATCTATCTGCCAAGGGAAAATAAAATTTATGAGCAAAATTGAAACTTTTCACTAAAATTAAGTCTGATCAACCAATTGGAAAAATATTAAATTTTGGATGGGTGAGCAAATATAAAAAGATACAATATTACCTAAACTAATCTATTTATTTAGCGCCCAATCAGAGTCCCAAAAAACTATTTTAATGACCTAGAAATAATAACAAAAAGTTCATATGGAAAAACAAAAGGTCAAAAATTTCCAAGGAATTAAGGAAAAAAATCAAATGAATGGCTGCTGTACCAGATCAAATTATATTATAGAGCAGGTTTTAAAAAACTATTTTATTGCTAAGGAATAATTTTTGATCAGTGGAATAGATTGGTTCAAGGAATAAAACGTCAACAAATAACATCTAGTTTTGCAAACCCAAAGATCCCAGCTTTTGGGATAAGAACACTTTTGTAAAATTGCGGAAAATTGAAACTAAATGGCAGGAACCATGATCCTATTAACACCGTAAACCGAAAAGGTCAAAATGGTTTGACCTAGGCATAAAGAATGAAGTTATTAATAAATTAAAGGAACACAGGATAGTTTCCTTCAGACCTGTAAGGGAGGTCTTTTGACCAAAGAAGAACTAGGATCTTACTGATCACAAAATGAAAATTTGATTATAAAACTGAAAAGTTTTTGTCAAACAAAACTAATGAACAAAGATTAGAAGGGGCTTGGGAAAATATTTTTCACAAAAGGTTTGATAAAGGCCTTTTTCCCAAAATAAAAGTGCTCTTGATAAAAATCAAGCCATTCTCAATTGAAAAATGGTCAAAGGATATGAACAGACAATTCTCAGTAAAAATAAACTATTTCTAGTCAATGAAAAAGATCTCCAAGTCATTATTAATCAGAAATGCAAATTAAAGAACCAAATACCACTACACACCTGTCAGATTGGCTAAGATGACGGAAAAATTGAGGTTGTTGGAGGGATGTGGGAAAACTGGGACATTGATCATTGTTGGTGGAGTTGTGAACAATCCAACCATTTTGGAAGTAGTTTGGAACTTGCTCAAAAAAGTTATCAAACTGTGCATACCCTTTGATCCAGCAGTGTTTACTGGGATTATTCTAAAGGTTATAAAAGGGAAAGGGACCTGTATGTGCACGAATGTTTGTGGCAGCCCTTTTTGTAGTGGCTAGAAACTGGAAACTGAATGGATGTCCATCAGTTGGAGAATGGCTGAATAAATTATGGTATATGAATATTATGGAATATTACTGTTCTGTAAGAAATGACCAACAGGATGATTTCAGAAAGGCCTGGAGAGACTTACACAAACTGATGCTGAATGAAATGAGCAGGACCAGGAGATCATTATATACTTCAACAACAATACTAGATGATGACCAGTTCTTATGGACCAGGCCATCCTCAGCAAAGAGATCAACCAAATCATTTCTAATGGAGCAGTAATGAACTGAACTAGCTATGCCCAGAAAAAGAACTTTGGGAGATGACTAAAAACCATTACATTGAATTCCCAATCCCTATATTTATGCACACCTGCATTTTTGACTTCCTTCACAAGCTAATTGTACAATATTTCAGAGTCTGATTCTTTTTGTACAGCAAAATAACGTTTTGGTCATGTATACTTATTGTGTATCTAATTTATATTTTAATATATTTAATATCTACTGGTCATCCTGCCATCTAGGGGAGGGGGTGGGCGGGTAAGAGGTGAAAAATTGGATCAAGATGTTTGGCAATTGTTAATGCTGTAAAGTTACCCATGCATATATCCTGTAAATAAAAGGCTATTAAAAAAAAAACTTGATTACAATAATAACCTTCTAAAATTAAAATAAAGCTAAATCAAAATGAGTAAGGAAAAGAAAAAGAAACCAACTATAGATAGCTATTGTGGTGTAAAAGACAATCTGAGTTCATATTTAAAAGAACATATTGAGACTTAAAAAAAAAAAAAAAAAAAAAAAAAAAAAAAAAAAAAAAAAAAAAAAAAAAAAAAACAAAAAAAAAAAAAACTCCACTCACTGATCTTACAAGAACTTAAAAAATCAAAATCAAAATTCAAATAAGATATGTTGAGGGAAGATTAGAAAAAAAAAAGTTTAAAGCAATTCCAAAAGAAATTATAAAAATAAAGTTTGCAAATTGGGGAAAAAATCTGAAATCTTAAGGAAGAAAATAGTTCCTTGAAAATTTAGAATTGGGAAGAGAAATCAAATAGCATTATAAAACACCAAGAAATAATAAAACAAGAAAAGATCTGGAAGATCTAGAATTTGGCTATAGTATTCTTAGGAGTTTTCATTTTGGGATCTCTTTCAAGAGTTGATGGGTAATTCTTTCAATTTCTCTTTTGCCCTTTAGTTATGAAATATCAGGACAGCTTTTCTTGATAAATTCTTGAAAAATGATGTCTGGACTTTTTTTTTTTTCAATAATGGTTTTCAGGTAGTTTAATAATTTTATCATTATTTCTTCTGTGACTATTTGCCTGGTACGTTGTTTTTCCAATGAAATATTTCATATTGCTTCAGGTTTTCTTTTTTTCCTTGGTTTTTGTTTGGTTGTTTCTTGATTTCTCATAAAGTCATTATCTTTTATTTGAACAAATATTAAGGAATTATTTTCTTCAGTGAGCTTTTGTATCTCCTTTTCCATTTGTCTAACTACTTTTAAAGGAATTGTTTTCTTCACTGATTCTTTTTTTTCTATTTGGCCAGTTTTGCTTTTTAAGGTATTCTCCTCACTTACTTTTTGTATTTCCTTTACCATCTAGACTCATTTATTTTCCTTCAAAATTTGTGTGTGTGTGTGTTTCCTATACCAAAATTTTGACTTATTTTTCATTATTTTCCTTAATCACTATCATTTATCTTCCCAATTTTTTTCTCTGACTCTCTTACTTAGTTTTCAAAATTCTTTTTTTAATTTTTCCATGGCCTGAAACCAATTCCTTTTTTTTTTCTTGGAGAGGCTTTGAATTTTGATGTAGGGGCTTTGAATTTGTTATCTTTTGAGTATGTGCTTTGGTTCTCCTTATCATGATAATAATGCTATGATTAGAATCTTTTTTTTTTTCTGTTGTTTGCTCATTTATCCAGCTTATTACTTGATTATTACTTTTAGTTCTTTGTTAAAGTAGAGCTATACTTTAATGTTAAAGATTGCACTATTCCAAGCTTTAATGGTTTTTGGCAGCTGTTTTTGGAGATATTTCTAAGGACCTGTAAGTTTTCAGTTCTTTCAATTTGAAATTTATAAGGTGATTTATTCCTCTTCTGGCATGTGTTCAGTCTTGTGAGTGATTTAAGCACTCATTTCTGACCAAGAACTGTGAAGAGGATCCCTGCTCCCCTGTGGCTGCAAATTCTGGTTTGTTATTGTTCCTACACCAACTGAAACTGCCACCTAAGACTGTGACCTGGATTGGAGTATGGACAAAGAAACAAGAGTCTTGATTCTATGGAGTTCATTAGTTATTTTAAGAGCCTACAGATAGATACTTAGGGTTAGTCATCAATGCTCATACTTAGTGTCACATTTCTATTAATATTATCATGGGTACTGTTCATAATTATGTTTAGATTAAATGCAAGTCCAAATTAAATTCAAATTACTCTTTTCTCAAAGTGTCCCTTTCACTCTATTTAGTTGGATCCTGTACTGCCCATAATACACATTATACTTATTTCAGCCTCCATGTACTTTTCTATCACTTACTATGAGTTGAGAAAAATGACATAGATAATTAATGAGTAGTCAAACATGAATCTGTTTAATTCAGTTCTAAGCTGATTGCATAATCATCTATCAACTTGATGAAAATCTAATGAAAAAGCAAAACCAGCAGCCATACTTTGTCAAAAGAGTAATTTCTAGTCATCTTTGTACATTAGTTTATAAAGTATAAAAGTGGAAATTTAGTTATGAAATCTAGAAAAAATAAAATGTGCTTGATTTGGATATAACTGTGTCTTGATAATACAGATTGATTTTCTAGTGACTTTCTTATAATAAATTTTGTCTTATTTTTACTGTGATTATAGGAAACAAATTGCTTCAAAGTATTGGGATGAGATTTTATGCCAAAAAAGACAACATTGACTGCAAAGCTTCATCTATAACACCATACAAATAAACTTGCATAGATTAAGACTGAATTTAAATGTGCTGTCACTCATGGCTCATAATATCTCTTTTCTAGTTCAAAATGGGTGATTTCATTCTCCTATTACTTTTTTTAAGCTTCACACAAAAATAAATGAGGCTGGAAGTAACTATTTTCAACTGCAAAACATATGTGTAACATATGTTTGACACAGGATATATGGCTTGTGAAGACTGAAAGAAAACACCATGCTATATTATTGTTTCTTTTTCTGTGTTGAAATTTTTTTTAACTGTAAGCTTTCTTTTTATACTTAAAGGTCAATGAACAAGATATAATGAACTGAAATTTTCAGGAGGTCCAATCATGGACCCAAGCAGAAAACTTTAGTTTTTTCTGTCCTTAATTTTTCTCTGAAAACAAAAATAAATGTAATTATGATAAGTAAATTATTTTAAGCATCTGCTGGGTACAAGGCTTTGTAGAAGATATGGTCATTGTTCTTCAAGACAACTACTTCAAACCATACCTACAAAGTATCCACTCCTATGAACCACAATTTATTTTTTAGAAATTTTATCTATTTTGCTTGTCTTTTTCAATTCAATGTCCAATTTCACTTCCAAAGAAAGCAGAATCTTTAATCTTGGGAAACAAATTCTTTCTTCTTTGTAATTTTTTGTAATAAGATTATAATACACATTGCTTTATGAATCATTTTGGAAGAGAAAATTCAGAGCAAAAAAGGAAAAAAAACATGGGAGGGATAAAATATAGAAAAAAGAAGTAAACACAGCCTATGTTGATTTTATATTCAATCTCCTTAGAGCCCTTTCTGGATGCATATGGTATAATCTGTCCAAAGTCTATTGGGATTGCTTTAGTTCACTGAAGCACTGAGAAGAACCAAGCTTTTCATAGTTGTTCATCACACATTCTTGCTGTCATTGTGGTTAATGTATTCCTGGTTCTGCTTGTTTCATTCAGCATTAGTTCATGTAAATCTTTCCAGGCTTTTCTATAATCAGTTTGTCCATCATTTTTGGTACAATTATATTCCATTATTTTCATGTACCACTGATTGTTCAGCCATTCCCCAATTGATCAGCATCTACTCCTATTCCAATTCTTTGCTAGCATTAAAAGAGGTGCTACAAACATTTTTGCACATGTGGGTCCTTTTCCCTCCTTTATGATTTCCTTGGGATACAGATCCACTGCTGGTTTAAAGGGTATGCAGTTTTATAGCCCTTTGGGAATAGTTCCAGATTGCTCTCCAGAATGGTAAAATAATTTCACAACTTCACCAACAACACATTGGGGTCCCAGTTTTCCCACCTCCCCTCCAACATTTATCATTATTTTTTCCTGTCCTCTTACTTAATGTGAGAGATGTGAGGTGGTGACTCAGAGTTGTTTTAATTTGAATTTCTGTAAGCAATAGTTATTTAGAGCATTTTTTCACTTAACTATAAATGTTTTTAATTTCATCATCTGAAAATTGTCTGTTCATATCCTTTGATCATTTACCAGTTGAGAAATGATTTGTATTCTTATACATTTGACATAGTTCTTTTATATATTTTGGAAATGAGACCTTAATCAGAAATACTGGCTGTAAAGATTTTTTCCCAGCTTTGTACTTCCCTTTTTAATCTGTTTCTGTTAGTTTTGTTTAGGCAAAACCTTTTTACTTTAATGCAATTGAAGTTGTTCATTTTGCCTTAGATAATGTTCTCTAGTTCTTCTTTGGTCATACATTCCTCATCCAAAGATCTGATAAGTAAATTATTCCTTATTCTCCTGATTTGTTTATGATATCATCCTTTATGCCAAAATCATGTATCCATTTTAACCTTATTTTTGGATGGGGTGTGAGATGAAGGTCAATACTGATTTTTTGACATTATTTTCCAATTTTTCCAGCAATTTTTGTCAAATATCAAATGTCAAAATTGTGTGAGTTCTTCTAGAAGCTGGAGTTTAGGGATTGCTAATAAGCTTTATTGCTTAATTGCTATAAGCCTTAATTAATTGGTTGTGTGTATCTAATCTATTCTCCTGATTTGCCACTCTATTTCTGATCTGGTACCAAATGTTTTTTGATTATTGCTGCTTTATCATAGAATTTTAGCTTTGGTATTGCCAAGCCATCATACTTTATATTTTTTCATTAAATTCCTTCATATTCTCGACCCTTTGTTCTTTCAAAAGAATTTTGTTATTATTTTATCTAGCTCAATAAAGTAATGTTTTGGCATTTTGATTTGTATGACACCGACCAACTAGATCAATTTAGTCAGAGTTGTCATTTTTATCATATTAGCTCATCTTAGCCATAAACAATTAATGTTTACAATTGTTTAGTTGTATGAGAAATATTTTGTAATTATGTTCATATAGTTCTTGAGTTTGTCATGGCAGATACACTCCCAAACATTTTATTTTGTCTATATAATTTTAAAAAGGAATTTCTGTTTCTATATTTTGCTGATGGGCTTTGTTAGCAATTTATAGAAATGCTGATAATTTCTGTGAGTTTATTTATATCCTGCCACTTTGCTAAAGCTAGACATTGTTTCCAGTAGGTTTTTGGTTGATTTTCTAAGACTTTTTAAGTATATCATCATATCATTTGCAAAGAGTAATATTATTTCCTCATTGTTTATTCTAATTCCTTTCATTTATTTTTCTTTTCTTACTGCTAAAGGAAGCATTTCTATTACAGTGTTGAATAATAGTGGTGATAATGGGCATCTTTGTTTTACGCCTGATCCTATTGAAAATGAATACAGCTTCTCTCCATAGCAAATAATGCTTGCTGTAACTTTTAGATAGATAATTTTTATTATTTTAAGGAAAGTTCCCTTTATCCCTATGCTCCCTAGTGTTTTTTATAAGAATGGGTTCTGTATTTTGTCAAAAAGCTTTTTTTGCATCTACTGAGATTATTATATGATTTCTGTTGGTTTTGTTATTGATATGATTGATTATGACAATAGTTTTCCTGATATTGAACTAGCTCTGCATTTCTAATACTTGTTCATATTGTATTCTCCTGCTGATAAATTACTGTAATATCTTTCCTAATATTTTATTTATTTATTTATTGCAAAAATAATCATTTGGGAGATTGGTCTGTAATTTTTTTTTTCTTTCTTTTGGCCCTTTGGTTTAGAGATCAGTGCTATATTTGTGTCATAGAAGATATTTGGCAGTACTCCTTCTATACCTATTTTTTTTCCAAATAGTTTACACAATATTGTTCTTTTAATGGATTCACTTGTGAATGCATCTAGCCCTGCAGATTTTTTCTTAGGCAGTTCATTAATGACTTGCTCAATTTCTTTTTCTAAAATAGCACTATTACAGTATTTTATTTCAACTTCTGTTAACCTGGATAATTTATATTCTTGTAAACATTCATCTATTTCAGTTAGATTTTCAGACTGGCTACCATACAACTGAGCAAAATAGCTCCCAATTATTGCTTTAATTTCTTTTTCATTGGTGTTTTCACCCTTTTCATTTTTGATGCTGTTTTGTTTTATTTTTCTTTTTTTTTCCAATCAAATTACCAAATATTTACTTTGTTTTTTCATAAAACTTTTAGTTTTGTTTACTAGTTCAATAAATATTTTAATTTCTATTTTATTCATCTCTTCTTTCAGTTTCAGAATTTCTAATTAGGTATTTAATTGGGGGGTTTATTTTTTTTTCTTTTTCTAGATATTTTAGTGTCATGCCTAATTCATTGAGCTCCTCCTTCTCTATTTTATATAGCTATTTAGAGATATAAAAATTTCCCTAAGAACTATTTTGGCTGCATCCCATAGATTTTGTTATATTGTCTCATTATTGTCATTTTCTTGGATAAAATTATGGATTGTTTGACCCACTAATTCTTTAGAAATAGATTACATTTATTATTTTTATTATTATTTATTTATTTTTATTTTATTTTATTATCTATTATTAATTAGATAATTAGAATTAGATTATTTAATTTCCCATTCATTCTTAGTCTATTTTTTCTTAATCCTTTATTGAGTATAATTTTGATTGCATTGTGATCTAAAAAGACATCATTTACTATTTGTAATTTTTCTTGCATTTGATTTTGAGGATTTGATGCCCAATATATGGTCAATTTCTGTGTAGTTGACATGTACTGACAAGAAAAATGTGTATTCCTTTTTTTGTCCCTATTCAATTTTTTTTTTCCTCAGAGGTCTATCATATCTATGTTTTCTAGGATTCTGCCAGCCTCCCTAGTTTTTTTCTTATTTATTTTGTGGTTACATTTGTTTAATTCTAAGAAGGAAAAGTTTAGTTCCCCAGTAGTTTTGCTATCTATTTCTTCCTGTATCTGGCTTAAAATCTTCTCTAGGAATTTGCCTGCTCTACCACTTGCTACATATCCATTTAGTATTGTTACTACTTCATTATTTTATGTATCCTTTTTCAAGATGATCTTTTCCTCCTTATATCTCTTAATAAGATTTATTTTTACTTTTGCTTTATCTGAGATCAGAATTGCTACCTCTGTTTTTTTTTTTTCTTCCTTTTTTCACTTCATCTGGAGCATAATAAATTCTGATGAAGCTTTTTTGTAATGGGCTGAAGCTGAGCGGATGCACTTAGGTCCAAGCACTTGAGGCTAATTAGCGATTGGATAATACTCTATTAATATATGCTTGAAAAAAGAATGTCCCCTCCCACTCTCTGTGCAAGTTTAATGTGTTGTATAGGAGATTGTGTAGAAGATTTGGTGGGTGGAATGTGAGAGCCAGAGCCACTGCTGGCCAGATTTCTGTCACAATTGCTCTCATTTCCTATAGCCATGTCCCTTCACCTCCACAAAGAATAAAAATCAAGGATTTTCCCTTATCAGGACTCTGGCTGATTTTAAAATATTCTGAATGCTAAATGCTATCATCACATCTTTTACCTTTACTCTTTATATGTCTCTCTGTGTCAAATATGTTTTTTGTAAACAACATATTGTAAGATTCTATGTTTTAATATACTCTATTATTTGTTTCCCTTTTATTGGAGAGTTAATCCCATTCCCATTAAGAGTTATGATTACCAGCTCAGTATTTACCTCCATCCTATTTTCTCCCATTTATTTAATTTTGTTCTCTCTTCCCCCTTCTCTTACCTTTTCCCCTAGTGTTTTTGCCCTCCCTTCTATTCTGTACTTTCCTTTTTTTCCCCTCTTTCTCCTCCTACTTCTTTATAAGGTTAGACAAATTTCTATACCTAACTGAATGATTATGTTACTCTCTCTTAGAGTCAAAACTTATGAGGTCAAGCTTCAGACAATGCTCATGCCCCTCCTTTTTTTCCTGCTTCCATTGAAATGTCTTTTGCACCTTTTCGTGTAAACTAATTCCATTAAACCTTCCCTTTATCTTTTTTCCAATATATACCTTTTTCCACCTCTTAGGTTTTCCATTGCTGTCATCACATCAGAGTCCATTCACAACTAGATCCTTATTCCATGTGATGACCCCTTTTTCTGCCTTTGAGAACTATCTACAATTCTCAAAAGTTACTGATATTGTTTTCCCTTCTAGGGAAACAAACAGTTTAACCTTAAAATATATTTTTTTCTCTGTTTAATTTTCTATGTTTTTCTTGAGTCCTGTGTTTGTAGATTAAAGTTTCAGTTTACTTCTATTTTTTTTTTCCCCAATAGAAATGATTGAAAGTCTCTTACTTCATTGTAATTCCATCTCCTCCCCTGAAAGATGTTGTTTAATCTTGTTGGATAGTTCATTCTTGATTGTAACCCAGGTCTTCTGCCTTATTCAATATGGTATTCCAGACCCTCCAATCCTTTATTATAGAAGATACTAGATCCTGAGTAATCCTGCCGGTTGCTCCTTGATACTTCAATTTTTTTTTTTTTTGTCAGACAACTTGTAATATTTTTTTTTTCCTTCAGATTATACTATTGGAGTTTCACAACAATGTTCCTTGGGGTTTTCTTTGTGTGAATTCTTTCCAGAAGTGATGGATGAATTCTTTCAATGAGTATTTTTTTCTATGTTTCTAGAATATTGGAGCAGTTTTACCTAATGTTCTCTTCCAGGGTCTTGTTTTGGTCATGGTCTTCAGATATTTGAATAATTTTAAATTGTCTTTTCTGGATCTATTTTCTAGGTCAGCTTTTTTTCAATGACTGTTTCACATGTTCAATTTTTTCATTCTTTTAACTTTGTTTCATTGATCCTTGCTGTCTCACTAAGTCATTAGCATCCATTTGCCCTATTCAACCTTTTAATGTTTAATTTTCTTCTGGTTTCTTTTATATCTTTTTTTTCCCATTTGGTTTATTCTACTGTTTAAGTAATTGTTTTGTTCTGAAAAATTATTTTCTTTCCTTTTCCAAGCTGTTGACTCTCTCATGAATACCTCTCTTTTCCTTTCTCATTTTTTCTTCTATTTCTCTTATTTGTCTTTTAAAGCATTTTAGAAATACTTCCAAAAGCTTCTTTGAGCTTGAGACCAATTTATCTCACTCTTTGAGATTTCTTCCGTGGACATTTTGTCCTCACCTGAGTTTGTGTTTTTGTCTACCCTGTCACCATAGTAGCTTCTTATAGTCAAGGTTCTTTTCTGTTTCTTGCTCATTTTCTTTCCTTTTCTTTTGGTATTTGCATTTTTTTTTTTTTTTTTTTTTTTTTACTTTTATGGTGGAGCTCTGTCCTTGGAATAAAGGATATACTGTCCCAAGCTTCCTATGCAGCTCTGACACTTAGCATTTAGCACAGGGGTCCCTTGTGTTTCCAGAGGGTAGATTTTTTTTTTTTCAGGAAACATCCTGGTTTCCTGAAATGTGCCCCACTGATTTGCTTCTTTTCTGAGCCAGGACTAAGCAGCTTTCTTCTGATTTGCTGTGATTAAACCCTCTCACCTGCTTTCCCAGAGTCTATCTGACATAGACTGACACGCTTTTTACCCCAGTGAGAATGACCTTTCTTGAAGTTTTTTCAGTCTGTCTTGAGCTGGAGAATGCTTTCATTCCATCAGAATGATCTGTTCAGAGACTTGGTTTTCATGTCGTTTTTGAAAAAAACTGGGAGAGCTGGAGCAACTTCCTGACTTTACCACCTTGACTCCACCCTCAGGATTCCCTTCCATCACCTCCTTTTAACCAGAAAGAAAGGTTATGCATTTGAACTTTGTTTTGGGAGCCACCTGCTAGTGGCTGCTGGATATCTAATTCTGACCAGCAGAATAGATCACTTTATGTGAGAGGATGATAATGATACAAGGAGACCAAGAGGCAGGTGCATTCTTTGATCTCTGTCCTCTTCCCTCTTGTCTCCAATTTATTGCATTTCCAGTACACAAGCAACATCTCTATCAAAGGCTGTTTTGCAATTCCTTCAAGTGTGTTATAATTCACAGCTGTGGGGACTTTCTGAGAATCGACCTGCCCCTTCATACTTAGGCACAGTTCTTAACAAACTTTGACATGAAAACAATAATATTCTCAATTAGACCAATTTGCATTACCATAATAATTAGCTTATTTTAAAATATTAAAGGGTCATTATTCACTTCTATTTATTCTTTTGAAAAATTGTTATTATCTCTTTTAGATATTTGTTTTTTGGACAAAGATGCTTAGATCTATATCTTTGTGTTCTACCTTGAGCACTTGCTAGTTGGGAAAATTATAACTTACCTGTTGGGGTAAGGAGTTTGCAACTATTTTAATTTGCTATCAAATTTTTATAATTTCATTTTTGTCATTTGGTTATGGATTTTTGTTTGCTTTATTTGAACATTAAAATAATTGATACTTTTTTCTTACTTGTTCTGTTCAAATATATACTTTCTTCCAAAGTTTATTTCATCAATATTCCATAAACATTAATATTTATTTTTTGTTAGTAAATATAAGCTCTTGTTTCATTTGTATTTTCATTGCATTATATGTACCTTGTACATATAAATTACTTTAAATTATTTATCAAAGAACTCATTTTCTTATTTTAGGCCCATTTAGGGTTAGCACCACTTACACTTGATTTAAATTTGTATCTGTTTCACTTATTAATTATAAATTTTCTACTTTTATATCCTATAAGGGAAAAGTTTATTTTCTCTTCTTGAATTTATTAAACTGTCATTACCTTATCAAATGATCAATTTTATACATTATATGATGTTTATAAATGTCTCTTAAGATTTTTAAACAATAGTTGTCAAATATATGTGTATGTGTGGATGTGCATGTATGTATATATAGAGAGATACATATATATGTATGTATATGTGTATATGTGTGTTTGTATATGTGTGTGGTATACTTGTATGTGTGTATGAAATCTAGTTTTTCAAACAGAAAAACCAAACTCTATTCTATGCTGTTCAGATATTTATCTTTGGGGAGTAGAGGTACCTAATGCATTGTTAGATTTCTCTATGCTTAAAGTATTTTGTGGACATCTATAATTATTGTCTAATTATCACTTGTGTCTCATACAATAATTACATTGTATTTAATAATATATCAATTTTGTTATTAGTCTACAGTAATACTGCACTATATTTAATATTAATATTAGTAGTATACATAGTACATAGTGAATGTAGCCTTGAAGCCAGGAAAATGTGTTCAAATCCTGCTTCTCACACAGGTTTTCAGTGTACTTTGGGCAAACGATATATCATCTTAGTGTTCCAGGCCACTAAAAATAAAAATTCCTTAGATATTGTCAAACTGCATTGGTAGGAGGGATTTCCCTATTGGTATCTCTGATGAATTCCCAAGTTTATATTATCCCCCTTTCAGCAATTAAAATCTGTTTATCTAACACATAATACATATATGCTTTTTTTTAAATTTAATAGCCTTTTATTTACAGGTTATATGTATGGGGAATTTTACAGCATTAACAATTGTCAAACCTCTTGTTCCAATTTTTCACCTCTTACCCCCCATCCCCTCCCCCAGATGGCAGGATGACCAGTAGATATTAAATATATTAAAATATAAATAAGATACACAATAAGTATATGTGACCAAACTGGTTTTTTGCTGTACAAAAAGAATCAGACTCTGAAATATTGTACAATTAGCTTGTGAAGGAAATCAAAAATGCAGGTGGGCAAAAATATAGGGATTGGGAATTCAATGTAATGGTTTTTAGTCATCTCCCAGAGTTCTTTCTCTGGGCGTAGTTGGTTTAGTTCATTACTGCTCCATTGGAAATGATTTGGTTGATCTCATTGCTGAGGATGGCCAGGTGCATCAGAACTGGTCATCATATAGTATTGTTGTTGAAGTATATAATGATCTCCTGGTCCTGCTCATTTCACTCAGCATCAGTTCATGTAAGTCTCTCCAGGTCTTTCTGAAATCATCCTGTTGGTCATTTCTTACAGAACAATAATATTCCATAATATTCATATACCACAATTTATTCAGCCATTCTCCAACTGATGGACATCCACTCAGTTTCCAGTTTCTAGCCACTACAAAGAGGGCTGCCATAAACATTCGTGCACATACAGGTCCCTTTCCCTTCTTTATGATCTCTTTGGGATATAAGCCCAGTAGTAACACTGCTGGATCAAAGGGACATATATGCTTTTTAAATAGATATGTTGCCTGAGAAAGTAATTTAGTTAGTGTTATTCATCATTTATCTTTATGAAGATCAAGTATAAAGAATTATATGCTAAACTCTAATATTTAATTTTGCATGAATATTCAGGTTTTAACTTTGTTTCATTAAAAAAAAACCCAGAAAAAGTGACAGTTAATTGGTTTATAGAAAATATGACAGTGTCTCAGAGGTAATTTACTTTAACTTTCTCATTTTACAGAAAAGCACACTAAAGTCCAGAGAGTGACTTGCTCAAAGTCACACAGGTAAAATTTACGCACCATTTTTCTAATTCTAAATCAAATTTACAATGCACTGTGCTGGATTTGTTGATTCAGTTCAGTATAATATCTTATTTCATTTTAGGGGAGAATGCATCTAATTTATATTTATATTTTTATTTATTAATTTTGCTTAACATCCTTCAAATAATTTTATCACATTTATTTTGGTACTAATCTTTTTATTATTTTTGCATGCAAATTTTGCTATGTCCTATTTCAATTTTTTCTTTTCTTTTTTTGTGATAGATAAGTAATAATATTGGTAATCTGGATTTAAATTACTTGGAACATGAGTAATGCATTACTTTATGCTTATAATCCTCCCTTTGGCTTGGAAACATTTTCTGGTCAAGTTTTTCATGATTTCTTGAAATAAGCCATTCAGGATTTTGTTTAAGGTTTTCCCTTAAATGTCAACAATTTTTAGTATATATCTTTAAGCCCTTTCTCTAGAACAAATTTTTTTTTAATTGTAGAAATTTGGTTATTCCAATTATACTGATTTAAAAAAAACTTTATTCTGATTATTATTGATGCATTTTACATTGTTTCTATCATTTTTTTGTGATTATTTCTTGCCTGGCTAAGCTTACTTAATCTCTGTTCTATTTTTCCCATTGAAATTTTCATTAAGATTTCTAATTTAGTCTTTTCTCTACTTGTATCTCTTTCTAACTTTTCTCAGGTTATGGCCATCATGTCATTTTATTTGGATTGTTTTATTTGGGATTATTGTAGAATGATTCTCTTCTAAACATTTCTCCTTGCATTCATTTATTTAATTACCCAACCCAGTTCATTTTGCATATTGCTGGCACACTCAATATCCTGAAATCATGACATTATTTTTTCTGTGAAGGTTCAGTTATATTTCATATCAAATACAGATTCTTCTATCCCATTTTAGGGGTCATCCCAATTTAATTTTATTTATCTAGCATCTTTTATTCCACATTTCAAAGGTTCCAATGAACAATTTTCAGGTAAGACTATTGTCTTCTGAAAGTTATCTTCTTCATTTCTGTTTCTTTGTGCTATCTCATGCTGCTCATCACAACTGAAAAGCTTTTCATCTTTCCCTTTGCCTATCCAAGATATATTAATTCTTTGAAGATTATACACACACACACACACACACACACACACACACACACACACATAACATATTTCTTACAAGAAATTTTCCCTCCTAATCCAGTCCACATTGTTTTTGTTTTGTTTTAGTTTGGTGTGGTTTTTCTTGCCACCTCTGATTTACTGTGCTAAAAGACATTTTCACATATTTTCATACTTATTCCTCATTTTTTTCCTGTTTCCCAAGGAAGGTAATCCCAAATGGGTTTTTATGTAGACTGTTTGGTATCCAACAAAAGGTTAGGCACATGGTAGGTGCTCATTAATTATTTGTAAATTGATAAATTTGTTTCCAATATTTACTTCTGTAAATCTAATGAGAATAAAGATATTATATTTTAAACTATAAAATTCTAAACATTTAATAGAATTTTACATGGTATTTTAGATTTTGTTGAATAAATATATATGCTATAAGTAAAGTGATAACATTTACCTGGCAAAAATAACATATGTGTGACATACAGGAGAAGCACATTTTTGCCACAGATTCCACTATGGTCATTCATTTATTTGCCTGCACAAAAAAAAAGAAAAAATCATGTAAGATCTTAATAGATACAATGATCTACATTAACTACATATACTATCTGACCTGAAGGCATTTATAATTTGGTTGACTTGATGGGCTTATGTATATAAATTATAGAGTCATATTCAAGAGTATAAGAGAAAACTAACTAACCCAGTAAAGTTAGTCCTTTACTAATCAGTGTTTAATGTAAAGATTCTATTCAGTGCCTACATTCCAGGCGAGGCATCAAAGTTCCTTAATTTCAGTGGTGATCTCCACTAATAAAAACAGAATAGCACTCAGCTTAGATTTTTCTATTAAAGAACAGTAGTAAGGACATATTTAATTTTTTTACATGTACTTAAAGTTAGAATTGTATCATTTGACATAATCTTGTAATATATTAGGTGATTAAATTGTAGTAATTTCTCTGAGCTAAAGTTTTTTGGCTTAATTATAGTAGTTTTATCCTTCTTAAAAATATTGGATTATATCTGTAACATCTTTTCTTTGTAATGTACTTTTTTTTTTTATTTTGAGAAAGTTAATTTTAGAAAGGACCAAAAATATTCCTGGCATGTTTTAGATTCCTAGACCCAGACAATTATGATTCCCTGAAAGAGGACTCATACATGAATTGGCAATTTTCTTTTTCAATCAAATTTTAAAATGTAATTTTTTTTTGCATAGGTATCACATATGAGTCCCTTTAGACACATTTTACATTTCTCAAGATGAATGAACTTCTTATAGATATTGCAGAAACAACTGCAATTTTGAGCCCTATGTCATTTGAATTATACATTAAAAAAAATGAACAAACAAAACATAACTTTGGAATTCATTTAAACTCAAGATGGAGTATATATTTTTTTTCTTAAAAATAGTTTAACATTTTCATATTTTTCTTTTCTTTTTTTAAAGAATCATGGTAATTATTATTCTTAGCATATATACTTTACACATACACATACACACAGAGACATATATATATATATATATATATATATTAATTATATGAAGAGTGTCAATTGGCGATTACCTTTATATTAAAATAAAAATATGATCTTGCTATTCATGCATGATTTAAGAGAGTTAACATGTTTAGATAAAAAATCAGTCAGATCTGCTTCTTTATCAATATTTTAATTGAATTAGAAATAATAATCTTATCTTCTACATATACATCAGAATAATCTAATTTTTCTCAGCAAGGAAATTCTGGGGATAAGAACACAATCATCTAAAACAGGATTTGAATCTTAGTCTTCTTGACTCTATACATAGAATTCTGTGGTCATTTCTTTTTTGATTTTTTTATTCTAAAAAAATTTTGCAAGTAACCCTCCCCCCAACAAATGAAAAAAAAATAATGTAATAAAAGATTATTGATGAAAAAATGAATCTCTTCATTCATCTTACTTTTTTTTAAATAGCTTTTTATTTACAAGTTATATGCATGGGTAATTTTACAACATTGACAATTGCCAAAACTTTTTGTTCCAATTTTCCCCTCTTTCCCCCTACCCCCTCCCTCATATGGCGGGATGACAAGCAGATGTTAAATATATTAAGTATAAATTAAATACACAATACGTATACATGACCAAACCGTTATTTTGCTGTACAAAAAGAATCAGACTCTAAAATAATGTACAATTAGCCTGTGAAGGAAATGCAAAATGCAGGCATGCAAAAATATAGGAATTGGGAATTCAATGTAATGGTTCTTAGTCATCTCCCAGAGTTCATTCGCTGGGTATAGCTGGTTCAGTTCATTGCTACTCCATTGGAACTAATTTGGTTCATCTCAATGCTGAAGATGGCCAGGTCCATCAGAATTGATTATCATATAGTATTGTTGTTGAAGTATACAATGATCACCTGGCCCTGCTCTTTTCACTCAGCATCAGCTTGTGTAAGTCTCTCCAGGTCTTTCTGAAATCATCCTGTTGATCATTTCTTACCAAACAATAATATTCCATAATATTCATATACCACAATTTATTCAGCCATTCTCCAATTGATGGGCATCTACTCAGTTTCCAGTTTCTGGCCACTACAAAGAGGGCTGCCACAAACATTCGTGCATATAGAGGTCTCTTTCCCTTCTTTATGATCTCTTTGGGATATAAGCCCAGTAGTAACACTCCTGGATCAAAGGGTATGCAGTTTGATAACTTTTTGAGCATAGTTCCAAACTACTCTCCAAAATGGTTGGATTTAAAATGGTTGGATTTAGTGTTTAAAATTGTTTTTAATGTAGCCATGGGAGGAATAAACTTTAAATCAATCAATCAATCAGGATACAGGTCTACATCTAAGGTCTGAGATGTACTAGCCTGAATGCTGGTATAGCTGAACCATTTCCTGCCATTTCTACTGATTCCTAACCTCTAAATTGTATATTTGTGATTGCCTTAGAACTTTCTTGTGGGATTGCTCCTATCTCTGAATGAAATATATACTCATGTTGCTTGGAGAGTACTATCATTTTTGTCTAAGCTGGAAGTAGTTTTGCTATTGACCCCCTTTCAAATAACTTATGTGCTTTAAGCTGAATTTTTATTTATTTCTAGAGTGATTAAAAAACCACTATAGTTTCTTATTATTTTATTCCTCCTGAATCTTCTCTACAAAATAAATGTCAACAGGTCCTTTGATGAACTTGATTTGGCACATTTTAACTATGCAAAAAATATTTGTGGTTTCCATATGGTTGTATCTTTATTAAAAATATAACATTACCATTAAAAAATAGAAACTAATTTAATTATATTGGACTTCTCTAGAAAATAAAGTTTTTTTTTTTTTGGTTTGGTTTTTAGGGGTTTCCTAAAATTCCCCAAAAGCAGCTCTGAGTTTAACTAATGAGAAAAAGTTGACAACAAATCTTATTTAATTACACTAAAGGGTTTTGATCCAAAGGAATGATATGATTAGATAAAAAGAAGATTCTGTTTTTATGTATTATATATTATTTTAGTCAGATCAATAAAACAAAAGGTAAGGTAGGAAATATCTCTCAAGAAATTTGATAAAGAAAGGAGAAAGTTTGGATAATAGGTAACAGGTTGTTCTAAAGAAAGGAATTGTTCAGGATAATGAAGATATACCCATGTATATTGGTAGTGGGGAATCTTTTTTCTGTCTCATTTGCAGGCCATACAAAATTAACAACTTATAGAATTCAAACAATAGGAGGCTATTGTATTTAGCTTTCAGTTAATCATTGCTTGCAGTTGTCTAGCAAATGATATTCTAGACTTTATATGACCTAAGTGCTGGATGTTCCCCAGAGTCAAAAAGAAAGAGAGAGATTAAAAATGTAAAAAAGAATGGAGATGATTGACAGTTAGGTACTACACAAGGCAAGTAATGATTGAATCAAGAGCTCAGAGGGCTTACTTAATCTTTGTAAAGAAGAGTGATGGTTCTTACCAAGAGAAAAAAAACAAAAAACAAAGAGAATTTAGCAGAATCTTAACAAGAACCTTTGTTGAATTTAGTGGAAAAATTACTCTTTGTTCTAACATATAATGTCTTTAAATCATGGGCCATCTAAAACATTAACTGTTGTCAAATGAAAGAGTTTCTTTATGACAAAGAAAGATAAGGAAATGAAACCTCATTTCATTTATCTTTGTAAGATGTGGGTCATGTATAATCCTGAAGAACAGAAACTGGGGCAAAATAATTCTTGCAAATGTTATGCTAACAGATGATCTTTTAAAAGTAGAAAAATTATTTAACAGTACCTCCCAGCATGACCTAGATTCTTCATATGGCAAGTTTTAAGTTGAGATTTAAATGTATTTCCACAAGAGACAGCAAACTTGTTATTATGGCTACTTACTCTGTTAACCATTTATAGAAAACAGCCATGTTCCAGTAAAGTACTGCATAGATTACTGGGACATGATTTACCAAGTCCTGAGTTCAAACCCTGTCCCTGTCTAAGATATTATATTCCTGTGTCATCATAGGTAAGTCTCCTATGGTTTTTCAGTCTCAGCAAAATAAGCTGATTGGAAGCTGGTGAGCCTGGGAAAAATCTGAGAAAAAATTATGAAAAAATAAAAAATACATATCTTAGAGGTTTTGTTTCCTTAATATTTCTTAATTTTCATTTGCTCCAATATCCTTCAGAAACATAGTAAAAATATGATTAGCTAAAACTCAATTACCTAAAATTTAGGTTAATCAAAGTTTTCTTTCACTGCCTGCTCTTTCCCTTCCTATTACACCATGTTTACCCCATGGCATTCACTATGATGAGGTTATATTGTATGTCAGATAAACATGAGACATTTAATTACTTTTTACCATATAATTAAAAGGAATTAACTCTATTAATACAACTTTATACACATAGAAGTTAGAAAATTCAAAGTAAACAGGCTCTGGAGAGACAATGTGACATTAGAAATGGTGGCTTTGGCATAAAAAAAAAAATTGCTCAAATGCAGCATCTAACATATACTATGTGATCCTGAATAAATCACTTAATCTTTCAACTTTTAAAAATCAACTTATTGATTTGATTTAATCACTGAAGGGAGCTACCAAGGAGCACCCTTATCTATCCATACAGACCTGCAATTCCTCTGTAACTTAATAGTCTCAGAGTTGCCTGGTTACTAAGAAGTTAAGTAACTTAGTCAGAATCACACTTAGAATTTGTGCTTCTGTGTATGTGCATGACAGAGACACACACAGATGGATATAAAGAGAGAGAGGAGAGAAAGAGAGAGTGAGAGAGAGAGAGAGAAACAGAATAACAAAAAAAGAGACAGTGTGTGTGTGTGAGAGAGAGAGAGAGAGAGAGAGAGAGAGGGAAAAAGAGACAGAGAGAGAGAGAGAGAGAGAGAGAGAGAGAGAGAGAGAAAGACAGAAAGACAGAGAGACAGGGACAGAGAGATAGTAAGAATGAACAGGGTTTGAGACTGGACCTGATGACACTGATATAGAGATAGTTAGGGAGTACCCAGCAGCAATGTTGATGGTAATCTCTTTTGCACTGTGAGGTTAAATAACTTGTCTAAGGTCATTCAGGTAATATTTGTCAGAGAGAACTCCATAGTAGGTCTTTCAGGCTTGCAAGATGGTTATCTATTTATACTATTCAAATATTTATAACTATGAATTGTATTGATTCTTTTGATATGAATCTATCTTGATTCAGAGTATCAACAAAATTGTAAATAACAAATCTAAACACAAGTTTCTTTATATAGAGATTTGGTTGTATCACTCCTTTGGCTTTATAAAAGCTCTTAAGAAGATCTCTAATGCAATTTTTAAAAGTTCAAACAGCTTAGTAGTTAAAACTGTTAGGGATAGGTCTAATATCAGTATCATAGTAGTTTAGGTTCAATTTGAGATGAAGTAAATCACTTATTAAATATTTACTAAAAAGAAGTGTATTTGCAGTAACAGAGAAAGGATATAATCAAATCATCAAGTGTAGTGTGGCATGTAACTTCTATAATAGCTTCCTAGCTAACCAGAAAGATTCTTCCAGAGAAGCATAGGCCAAACAGGTCTTGTGAAAGTTTCATTGTATTTTAGGGAAAATTAATCCTTTTTGACTGGAAACAGGGAAAGCTGATCCCGTCACAAAGTTGTCCCCACATTACCCTTTGAATTTTGTCTGATATAACCCTTTTAGGAGAAGCAGCATATATTATACAGTCTTTAAAGTTGGCAAAGTTCCTTACAAATATGAGTTCATTTACCCTCTCTCTTTAATAATTCTGGGAGATTAGTGCTATTATTATTCTAATTTTACAGATGAGAAAAATGTAGCTGATGAAGGTTAAATGATTTTCCAGAGTCATAAATCTAGTAAGTTTCTGAGTTAGTATTCAAACTCAAGTCTCTTTGACATTAGATTTCAGAGAGTACTTCATGTTTACTCTTGTCAAATAACAATCATTTAACATATGTTGTATTCCAGGCAGTATATTAAGTGCTAGAGACGTTGTTCTAAGCATTCATAAAATGCATTATGTTATATGTGTATGTGTGGATGTATATAAATATATATGTAAAATTTTTTCCTATACTTTTTAGCTGTGTGACCTTGGGCAAGTCACTTAACCCTAATAGCCTCAGGGAAAAAAATTTTCAACAAAATTTTATTGAATATCTGCTCTTACCTTAATATATCTATCCATATCTATATCTATCTATCAACTGATAGTTAGCTAGTTAGATATACCTCTCCACTGCTTGACTTATTGAATATGGCCCTCAACCTGAAATTTGCAAAGACCAAAAGCTCAAATGCCATTTCACAAAGATTATGTGACCCTAAGTAAAGACAATCATTCTTCCAGGATCTTCATATACCCATTTTGCTTTCTGGTTATCTAAAGCAACAGCTAGTCAGTCATCCCATCAAAATTTGCCTTTTTTTAAGGTGCCTCAGGTTTCAAATCCCTCTGTTTCTAGGAAATAAATAAGACAAAACCCAGTATAATTTATGTTAAGTAAAAGGAACATAATATGATTATATGACTGAAATTATTCCCACCAGATATAAAATGACTCATAAATTAACTCCCCAGTGATATTTACATTTCAAAAGTGAGGGTTATTATCCTAAATTAAACTCCCATTTTCTTCCTGCTTATTCTTGACCATCCCTTCTTCTCTTCCTATCTTTATTGTTCTACCTTTTCTGTTTCCTTAAAACAGCAAAATAAAAAGTTCAATAATTTAACAACCATGTGAGAATCTCCTAACCTTGTTGTGAATATAGGCAATGAAGCATGATATTTAATAGTCATCATCATTTTAAAACACTCTTAATCTGTTTGGAACAATGTTTTAATGGCAGTATTTCCC
This sequence comes from Sarcophilus harrisii, assembly GCF_902635505.1. Classification (NCBI taxonomy): domain Eukaryota; kingdom Metazoa; phylum Chordata; class Mammalia; order Dasyuromorphia; family Dasyuridae; genus Sarcophilus; species Sarcophilus harrisii. The sequence continues at coordinate 135,311,254 of NC_045430.1, read as the reverse complement.
TTAGAGACTAGTCAGAATAATTTTATTAGTAAGTAGTGAAAACAAATACAATACCTGTTAATAATTTCTATGTCCATAACTTCCTGCTAAATAAGAGGGTAAATGACAATTTGAGATAAAATGAAATCTCTGACCTTCTTGCTGTTAATATATTCAAAATTAATATAGTTTCTTAGCACTTCCTTCATATCTCATTTGAATTGGAGGTGAATAGGATGGCTGCAGATTTTTCTTATCAGCAAAATGAAGTTTGCCAAAGATTGTCATTTGTCCATGTTCAAATAATATAAGTCTAAATCATTTCTATATCCAGATATGTGATTTTTAATTTTGGGAGGGCATACATATTTATACAATTATCTTGCTGCCCAAGAAGAATCAAATCAAAAAGGAAAAAGAGTAAGAAAATAAAATGCATGCAAACAACAAATAAAGAAGTGATGCTGGTTTTAAGTCTGGCACAAGTATGCCACCTTCATTGGCATTTTTTAATTAATTCCCTTGAAATTCTTGACCTTTAATTCTTCCAAATGAACTTTGTTGTTATTTTTTCAAGGTCTGTAAATAATTTATAGGGAGTTTGACTGTTATGGGATTAAATAAGTAGATTAATTTAGGTAGTATTATCATTTTTATTATATTCACTCAGCCTACCTATGAGCACTTGATATCTTTCCAACTGATTAGATCTGATTTTATTTGTATGGATAGTGTTTTAAAATTGTGTTCATATAGTTCCTGAGTTTCCCTTGACAGATAGATTCTCAGATATTTTATATTATTGACAATTATTTTAAATGGAATTTCTCTTTATATCTCTTGCTGCTGGACTTTATTGGTAATATTAAAAAATGCTGATAATTTTTACAGATTTATTTTGTATCCTGAAACTTTGCTAAAGTTGTGAATTTTTTTGTAGTTTTTTTGTTGTTGTTGTTGATTCTTTAAGGTTCTCTAATACCATCATATCATCTGCAAAGATTGATAATTTGGTTTCCTCGTTACCCACTCTAATTCCTTTAATCTCTTTTTCTTCTCTTATTGCCAAAGCTAATATTTCTAATACAATAATGAATACTAATGGTGATAGTGGGCAACCTTGTTTCACATCTATCTTATTGGGAATAGTTTTAATTTGTCTCCATTATATATGATGCTTACTGATGATATTAAATAGATGCTACTGATCATTTTAAGAAAAATTCCCTTTATTCCTATATTCTCTAGTATTTTTAATAGGAATGGATGTTGGATTTTATCAAATGCTTTTTCTGCATCTATTGAAATAATTGCATGATTTTTGTTGCTTTGGTAATTGATATAGTCAATCATGCTAATAATTTTCCTAATGAAGCAGCCCTGCATTCTTGTATAAATCCTCCTTGTTCATGGTGTATTATCCTGAGGATGACTTTCTATAATCTCTTTATTAGTATTATATTTAAGATTTTTGCATCAATATTCATTAGGGGAATTGGTCTATAATTTTCTTTCTCTGTTTTCATCCTACCTGGTTTAGATTTCAGCACCACATTTATGCCATAAAAGAAATTTGGGAGGACTCCATCCTTTATTTTTTTTTCATATAATTTATATAGTATTGGAATAAATTAATCTTTAAATTTTTGGTAGAATTCACATGTAAATCCATCTAACCCTTGAGATTGTTTCTTAAGGAGTTGATTAATAACTTGTTCTATTTCTTTTTCTAAAATGGGACTATTTAAATAACCTGAGCAATGTATATTTTTGTAGTATTCCTTCCTTCATTTCATTTAGAATATCAAATTTATTGACATATAGTTGAGCAAAATAACTCCTAATTATTCCTCTAATTTCCTCATCATTGATGTAAAGTTCTTCCTTTTCATTAACAATTTGATTTTCTTCATTCCTTTTTCTAATGAAATTAACCAAAGAGATATCAATTATGTGGGATTTTTCATAAAACTAAATGTTAGTTTTATTTATTAATTTAATAGTTTTTTTCCTTACTTTCAATTTTATCTACCCTTTTATTTTCAGAATTTCAAATTTTGTATTTAATTGGTAGGTTTTAATTTGTGGGGTTTTTTTCCTAGCATTTTTAGTTGCAAGTCCAATTCATTGATTTCTTTCTCTACTTTAGGCAAGTAAGCATCTAGAGACATAAAATTTTCCCTTATAACCACTTTTGCTGAATCCCATAATTTTTTGTATGCTGTCTCATTATTGTCATTCTCTGGGATGAAGTTATTGATGGTGTATATGATGTGTTATTTCATCCATACATTCTTTAGGATCAGATTATTTAGTTTCCAATTAATTTTTGGTCTATTTTCCCCTGGCCTTTTATTGCAGGTGATTTTTATTGTATCATGATCTGAAAAATGCATTTATTATTTCTGTCTTTTTGCATTTAATTTTGAGGGTTTTATGCCCTAATACATGGTCAATTTTTGATTAGTTTCCATGAACTACTGAGGAAAAAAGTATACTCTTTTTTGTCTCCATTTAATTTTCTCCAAAGATCTATCATACCTAACTTTTCTAGTATTCTATTCACCTCCTTAACTTTTTTCTTATTTATTTTAGGGTCTGATTTATCTAGTTCTGAGAGAGCAAGGTTGAGATCCCCACTACTATAGCTTTGCTATTTATTTCTTCTCCAAGCTCTCTTAACTTCTGCTCTAAGAATTTGGATGCTATACCATTTAGTACATATATGTTTAGTATTGGTATTGCTTCATTTTCTATGATTCCCTTTATGAAGATATGGTTTTCTTCATTGTGTCTTTTAGTTATAGTTTTGCTTTTGCTTGATCTGAGGTCAAGATTATCATCTCTGTTTTCTTTACTTCATCTGAAGCATAATAAATTCTGCTCCAGCTTTTTACCTTTAATCTGTAAGTATCATGCTTTAAATGTGTTTCTTGTAAACAACATATTGTAAGGTTCTAGCTTTTAATCCAGTCTGCTATCTGCTTCCATTTTATGAGAGAGTTCATCCCATTCACATTCAGAAATCAAATAGTTAATTCTGAATATCCTATCATCTTATTTACCTCAAGTTATGCTTTTCACTTCCCTTTTCCCCTTTCTCTTCCCCCAGTATTTTGCTTCTGACCACCACCTCTCTCAAACAGCCATATCCCTTTACAGCCCCTCTTCTTTTCCTTTCCTCCTTCCCCTCCCACTTCCCTAGGTAAGAGAACTTTATTTTATTTTTTTTGAACCTGAAAAATGTTTTTATTATAATTTTTTTGACAGTACATATGCATGGGTAATTTTTTACAACATTATCCTTTGCACTCACTTCTGTTCCATTTTTTCCCTTCCCTCCCTCCATCCCCTCCCCTAGATGGCAGGCAGTCTTATACATGTTAGATATGTTATAGTATAAATACAATATATGTGTGTAGAACCGAAAAGTTCTCTTATTGCACAGGAAGAATTGAATTCAGAAGGTAAAAATAATATGGGAAGACAAACAAAAATGCAAACAGTTCACACTCATTTCCCAGTGTTCCTTCTCTGGGTGTAGCTGATTCTGTCCATCATTGATCAATTGGAACTGAATTAGACCTTCTCTTTGTCGAAGATATCCACTTCCATCAGAATACATCCTCATACAGTATTGTTGTTGAAGTACATAATGATCTCCTGGTTCTGCTCATTTTACTCAGCATCAGTTCATGTAAGTTTTTCCAAGCTTCTCTGTATTCATCCTCCTGGTCATTTCTTACAGAACAATAATATTCCATAACATTCATATACCACAATTTACCCGACCATTCTCCAAATGATGAACATCTATTCATTTTCCAGTTTCTAGCCACTTCAAAAAGGGCTGCCACAAACATTTTGACACATAAAGGTCCCTTTCCCTTCTTTAGTATTTCTTTGGGATATAATCCCAGTAGTAGCACTACTGGATCAAAGGGTATGCACAGTTTGATAACTTTTTGGGCATAATTCCAGATTGCTCTCCAGAATGGTTGGATTCATTCACAATTCCACCAACAATGCATCAGTGTCCCAGTTTTCCCACATCCCCTTGAAGATTCATCATTATTTTTCCCTGTCATCTTAGCTAATCTGACAGGTGTGTAGTGGTATCTCAGAGTTGTCTTAATTTGCATTTCTCTGATCAATAGTGATTTGGAACACTTTCATATGAGTGGAAATAGTTTCGATTTCATCATCTGAAAATTGTCTGTTCATATCTTTGACCATTTATCAATTCGAGAATGGCTTGATTTCTTATAAATTAGAGTTAGTTCTCTATATATTTTGGAAATTAGCTTTATCAGAACGTTTAACTGTAAAAATGTTTTCCCAGTTTGTTGCTTCCCGGTAAGAGAACTTTCTCTGTGAAACCAAGTACATCTCATGTTATCTCTTTGACCAAATCTGATGAGAGTAAGATTCATACAATGTTCATCCCCCTTCCCTTTTTCCCTCGATTATAATGGGTCTTCTTTGCCTCTTCAAAAGATGTAATTTCCAGAATTTTGCCTCCATTTCCCTCTTTTTCAATATAATCCCCCTTTCACCTTTAGTTTATTTTTCATATTATCACAATAAAACCAAATTATACATGTATTCTCTAAGTATACCCATAACAAAGATATAGTTCTCAATATTTCTTTCCTTTTTATGCTTCTTGAGTTCTGTATTTGGAAATCATATTTTCTGTTCAGCTCTGATCTTTTCATCAGAAATAGATGAAATTCACTTGTATCATTGAATGTCCATCTTCTTCCCTGAAAGACAATGATCATTTTAGCTGTATAGTTGATTCATGGCTGCAATCCAAGTTCCTTTGCCTTTCAGAATATCAAATTTTAGGCCCTTTGATCCTTCAATGTCGTAGCTGTTAGGTCCTGAGTAATCCTGATTGGGGCTCCTTAGTATTTGTATTATTTCTTTCTGGCTGCTTGCAATATTTTTTCTTTGATTCAATAATTCTGAAATTTAGCTATGATGTTCCTTGGAGTTTTTATTTCGGAATCTCTTTCAGGAGGTGATTAGTGAATTCTTTCAATGGCTACTTTATCTTCTGGTTCTGGGACATCAGGGCAGTTGTTCTTGATGATTTCCTAAAATATGTTGTCTAGGCTCTTTTTTTTTTTTTTTATCATGGTTTTCAGGAAGTCCAATAATCCTTAGATTATCTCTCCTAGATCTATTTTCCAGGTCAGTTGTTTTTCTAATGAGTTATTTCTAATTTTATTTTATTTTTTCTATTTTGTTTTGTTTGATTGATTCTTGAAGTCTTATTGAGTCATTCACTTCAATTTGTTCAAATTTAATTTTTAGTGCATTACCTTTAGTTATCTTTTTTAGCTTCTTTTGTATTTGGCCAATTTGTAATTGAATTTTTAAATGAGTTGTTTTGTTCATTGCTTTTTTTTTTTTTTTCCATTTCACAAATTCTGTTTTTCAATCAATTGGTTTCTTTTTCATATCTATTTTGTAAGCAGTTATATGTTTTTTTTTCCATTTCATCAAATCTAAATTTGTAGGAAGTTTTATGTTTTTCCCATTTCATAATATCTATTTTTAAGGATTTTTCTTCAGATAATTTGTTTTTCCTTTTCTATACCCTCTTGCAAAGACCCCATTTTCTTTCCTCATTTTTCTTCTAACTCTTTTAAGATCCTTTTTGAAATTTTCCAAGAAAACCTTGAAAAAGAGGACCAGTTCTTATCTCCCTTTGGGGCTTCATCTGAATTTGATTTGCTTTTAAGAATCTCAGGTTTTGAGGTCTGTTCTTTTCTTTCTCCATAAAAGCTATCTATGGTCAGAGTTCTTTTTGCTATTTTTAAGTGTTGTTGCAAATGAGCAACAGCCCATTTAATTTGCCCTGGAGAAGTTCTGCTGACTAACTTCTGGTGTTGGGAAATCTCAGCCAGGTCCCATAATCTGCTGAGGCTCTGTGGCTTACAATTTGTCTTTTGTATATGCTTTTGGGTGTCTCACAACAAATCTAGTAAATCACCCACTTGCAACCAGGACAGAGTTGCCTAAAAGCCTCATAGTAAATTCTCTGGTGCTTGGCTACCACAATGCTCTGGCTTCTGCCCCAGCTTCTTGCTCATACTCCCTACATTGCATTCTGGGCTTGGCAGCCTCTCCCTCTGCCCGATTGAAACAGAACTGTTCAAAAGTTTTTCTAAAATATCTTCTTCTGGAAATGTATTATATTCCAGATATTTGTGATTTCTGTCATTCCAAAACCAGTTCTGAGGCTTAATCTGCTGTTAGTTTGAGAGAAGGTTGGAGGAGGTCAGATAGAGATGTGTCTATCCTCGGCCATCTTGGCTCCACCCCATTTTTATTTTTCATTTTTAAACATTTTATTATGCTAAAGATCACCTGAAACAATAGAATGCTGGGTTTGTAGACATGAAAGACATGACTTTAAGTCTTGAATCTAAAATTACTAGCAATGTTTCTAAACTTTAAGCAAATCTGTAAAACTGTAAAGTATAGGTGGGTTATGGGTTATAGTCTATTTTTTTTTTTGGGGGGGGAAGATCCCATAGCAATGATTTATTCACATAATAGATTTTCCTGGTTATTTTCATGCAAAACATGTGATATATGTAAAGAAGTGAATTCACTACAAAAGAAAAATTCATTTTACATTTCATTGCCATTATGCCTCAATTCTGGCCTCAATCATATTTATTTGGAAGTGAGCATTATTAATAAATAGGACTAGAATTGCATTTCACAGACATGTGATCGGTGCATGTTAGTATGCCTCTTCAACTTTTAGAGTCTCAGAAGTGTTTGAAAGAACCTAAAATTTCTGAAAACTAGTGATTTGTCATTAGTCATATGATTTGTCATAATGTAGTGACATTAGCTAATCAACTTGGTAAATTAGATAGGCCCCTCAAAAAACTATGGTATTGAAGTGATCATGATGTGGTCAGTGTACAAATCTTTTTAATCAGGCTCCCTTTTCTTGGTCTAGGGCTGAAGTGTTCTATTATCTCTGCAACTTATAGCAAATTGCTCCCCACATTTAGAAGAGAGGCTTACCTTCATCCTAAATAGCAAAGTGATCAATGGCTATAAGAACACCAGAACAAAACAAATCCTTAAGGACTTTGATTTTGTTCTATTTTATATCATGCTCCAAAATTGCAAATAAGTATAGAAGATATCATGTCACAAAATTGTTTCTACAAGCTTGTTCACTATAAAATGACTGAGGTTACAAAAGGAAGGAGATCATCTTTCCTATTCATCCTCATGAAATTACAGCTTGGACAGTAGATAGTTGATGATTCACCAAGCTGAGTTACTCATAATATAAATGTCTTAGTGATTGACATAAAACAAAACAAAACAGCAAAAACAAACAGACAAAACCCTACCTACCAGACTCTCGTGTCAAATTTAGTTTCAGAACTAAGCATCTACAGATTTCAAAGTAAGGGAGGGGAATGATATCTTTGAAAAATGACTTCTTTTTGTGTGTTTTTTGAAGTCTGATAAGTTTTCTGATATCTAGCATGAGCAATATTAACTAACAATAGATTTGAATACTAAAAACTGAGGTGCAAGTACTTTGACACTGTCTAGATGTGAGAGCTTGGACATGTTATACTTTTTAGGGACCTCTATTTCCTTATCTATAATATGAGGCAATTTTATTTTTTAATTGTATATCACTCCTTTATTATAGTGAACAACAAAAATGGGGGGAAAGGGATACAGTTTTAGGAAAACATCCAGGGATGACCAGTTATGCATCTAACCAAAAATGGAACTGATTTTCCTTGGATCTGTAGCTGTGATGCTAGGTTGATAAATTTCATGTCAGTGATTTCAGCCCTCATGAAACATTCTTGTATTTAAAGACTTTTAAGTTAAAAATGCTTTCATCAACTTACTAACTTCTTGTCATTTTGCTTCTAGTTTCTTTGAATATGCATTCAACTTTTAGGCAGCTTGCCTAAGAACTACTACTTAATCCTCACCTTCCCTAATTTGATAAAGTTAAGTCTGAAGTACTAGATATTTTTGGTTTAAGTATTTTAGGTTTCTACTTATGTTTATTGCAATATCTACATTTCTAGATACTTCAAACTGGTTAATTTGTTCATATTTTCCAGAAGTTTATAGTATTCATTGCTGGTTGTTAGCTTGCCTGTAAGGTGTTTGCCATCTTGGAAAACATGTCATCACAGCTTCGGGAAATGGGGAAGGCAGAAAAAGGGAGAGGGAAATGAAAGGAGGGAGAGAGGTGGGAAAGGAGAGGAGAGAAAGTGAAGGGTGAAGATTTGAGAAACAGAAGAGCAGATTTCAGATTTTTGTCCAACTTATACAGGATGGGAATTTCAATGGGCAGATTCAGTTCCATAATGGCGTTTTTAGCAAGACTTTCAAGATGTTTGACAATTCCTTGAAGGCAACTGCCAAGGGCTGCAATCAGAACACATTTTCATTCATTGATCTGATAGAGGACTTACTCATTCAAGAAGGGTTGAGTCCAGAAAATCCCTGTCTTTCAGGATCTCATAGGAAGGTGCTTATCTTCAGTAAGACCTACATAACAACAATCCTTGCTGATGTTGCTGAAGAAGGAGTGGTCAGTCTGCATGGGAAGTACTGGGATAAAAGGATCTTTGTCAGATCTTCTTATGGGCCTCACAGGGCTTAGCTACTGTCTCTGTTTTATTGAGGTCTGTCAGAATCACATACTGTTTTTCATTGATTCCCCAAGTCCTCACTACAAGCAACCATGGTTGTAATCAACCAATGGTTGATTACATCTAGCATTTTCCAAAAGATACAAATTGTTCTCTTCTGATCAAAGGTGAAGCAGATATCAAATTTATAACCAGCATCTAGAAATGCTTGGCCCCTCATTTGACATCCACATTTGGTTTCCTAGTACCCAGAGGAACTTAGATCTTCTAAATATCAGTTGTTGAGATGCACTTCCAAGTTCCAAGCACTTCCCCCATGTCAGATCAGCACCAATGTGTACATGACAGTGGTTGGGGCAGAGGCTCAGGGCAGCAAGTATCAAGTGTTAAGAGTACACTCCTGTAATTTAATTCTAAGGTAGTTTTCAAGTCCATTACCCTTCCCAAGTCCTTATCTCAAGTATATAAACAAAGAATCCCCCACTCATGAGGAATAAAAAGGAGAAAGCTGATTAAAGAGATAAGAGATGAGTAATTTCTGTTGTTTAGAGGAGGTTGAGTTTCCTTAAACAGGGAATTTCTACTTCCTACTTCTTTTTTGTTTAGGCACTTTCTGGGACTTTTCCTCACAGAAGTCTTCTAAAGTCATAAATTTGCAAAGTTTTTCTCATGATTTCTTCCATGAGTGAGATCCATGCTGATATTCAGGACCATAGAAACAACTCTCTTTCTACAATAGAAATTAGGTTTCTTCCCCTCTGCTTCATTTACTTTATTTCAAGTTCCCAAAAGTTTATTCACATTTTTTTTTTATTCCAACAGTTTTCAACATTGTTAAAAAGTCAGAATGTTCTTTGTCTCCATACGTTCAATTATATTTTTATTAAGGAAATCAGTGAAAAAATATTCAAAACTATACTTCTCTGAGTATGAACTCTTTTCTCTCTCTCTCTCTCTCTCTCTCTCTCTCTCTCTCTCTCTTTCTCTGTGTGTGTGTGTGTGTGTATGTGTGAGTATAGGTGTGGTGTGCGTATCTCCATCTCTGTCTTTATTCCTGCCTTTCAGATTTGTCCTACTCATGTGTTTTTTTTTTTTTTCCATGTTTAATCCTCATCCCTTGCTCTTCTGCTGTGAGACCTATTATATACACTTGCCAGATATCTGGAAGAATGAGCACTTATTGATAAACAGGCTTATGATGACATTTTATGATGGCTTTATTAGAAAGAATCATGGTATGTTGGAGGAGATTGCAGATGACAGCAACTTCATTTTAGTCCATAGTTACCAATAAATCAAATCAAGGCAGCAACTAGGGGCCTAGTATGTATCACACATAATTATGTATTGCTCATACAAATAAATTCATTAAATAGTTCCTAATATTAAAGAGATCACATTCTAATGGAGAAAATAACATGTAAGTAAATTAAATAAAAACAAGCAATATACAGCATAAAGTGAAGATAATCAGAGTGAAAAAAACAAGCATTAAGAGGGAATTTGAGAAAGATGGGATATTAGATCTGATATAAAGGAAGCCAGGGAGACAGAGACAGAGAAAATTCCAGGCATGGAGAGTAGTCAATAAAATGTCCAGCATCAGGAGTTGAAATTTTTTTTGTACAATAGGAATCTGTATCATGCTTTCCATGATTGTAGATGAAGAATATATGCATGAGGCAAACTTCCCAAATTTGACATCTTCAACCTGAACTACAATCTACTGAGCATCTTAAGTATGGTGAAGAGGGGCCTATATCAGTCATTGATCAGAAGGGTAAAAGTAGAAGACAGGGTGGTGGAAGCTCTATTCAATCTTACTCACAAAGAGGATGCGAAATTCCCCATATGTATTTTAAAATACTCAGAACCAAAAGGGAAAACAATCCAGATGTATATATTTTCTAATAATTAAAACACAAAAACCCTCAAAATAATATTTATAGATGCTTAAAATATCAAAGCTATTTTTGTACATAGCAATAGTAGGGTCTATTTCTCCTAATGTATTCTACAAGGAAGTTGATTTTTTTTTAAATGAACAAATGTTTCACTTTATTCAAGGTCCATATCATGTGGTCCTCTAAGAATACCAACCAGGTGATATTAAGTGAATTTAGAACATTATGGTTCTGATGTGAAAGTTAAAGAACGGTTTAGTAGACTCAAAAATGTTTCATGGTTTAAGTATTAATTTCCTGGGGGAATATATTAGGAATTTTGAAGTACTAACTAAATAACTATAACTATTTTATGTATTATATCTTTTGTGCTTTAAGTATCTTTGCAGGGGAGAGAATAAACATGTCTTAAGCTACTTCCCGAACTCTTGGTTGAAGTGGTCAGACCCTGTCTAGTCCCCACTATGTTATGGAAGCCATTTCCCCTGCCTTAACTATAGCTCTTGATAAAATGACAGATTCTTGGTTCTCCCTTTCCTCTTCTCAAGTATTAAACAAAGATATAGAAAGCCAGAGTTTTCTGCCATTATTTCTGCTTCTTGTATCCATTTCCTGGTTTCTAACATAGCCTGTAGTTTAGCCTTTTCTTTCTTTCCTTTTTCGTTTTATAACCATCAAATAAGAGTTTGCTTAATTAAGACCCTGGACAGTCTCAACTGGATAGTGCAGAATATACCAGCATCATTCACTAGAAAGTCCCAGGGCATTTCTTTCTCACTTCTATCTCCTTGATACTTTGATGTAGAAACTTCATTAAGATGTACTAAATGGACCCTATGTTCCAGTATTTTATTTAGTCAAAAGACTCAAGGGGAAAAAATTAGAGAACATTTATTAAGAGTTTACTATTTATTAGGTACTGTACTAAGCACTTTACTGGCAATATGTCAATCAATCAATATACATTTATTAAGTAACTACTGCATATCAGTCACTGAACTAAGTGCTTGAGATACAAAAAAGAAGATGAAACATAATCCCTGCCTTCAAAGAAGTTGCAATCTAGAGGGGCAAAGTCAAGATGGTGAAGAGTAGACAAGTCTTTATCTGAGCTCTTTCTGGCTTCCCTCAGATCAACTCAAGATCAAGTTACTGAACTGGTTTTGGAGTGACAGAACCCACAAATATTTGAAGTGTAACAAATTTCCAGCAGAAGATATTTTGGAAGAACTTCAAAAAAGGTCTGTTTCAATTGGGCATGGAGTGGGGCAGGGTGAGGAAGGCTGTCAAATGCAGGCTCAGCACAGGGATTCAGGACAATGTGGTGTTCACCCACCTGGAGAATCTATCAGGAGGCTCTTAACCAAAGCACAACAGAATTGGCATTCTATCCTGGTTCAGAAGTCAATGAATCAGGAGACTATCTGTGAGATCACCAATGCAATGATAAAAGGCAAATAGTGAGACCCTGAGCCCCAGAATAATGTGGGAGTTGGCCTTGCTCACCTAGCTGGGGAAAGAAGTTAGCAGCCTCAGGGCAGCATGAAGCTTTAGGTACCTGTACACAATAATATTCCATAACATTCATATGCCACAATTTACCCAACCATTCTCCAATTGATGGGCATCCATTCATTTTCCAGTTTCTAGCCACTACAAACAGGGCTGCCACAAACATTTTGGCACATACAGGTCCTTTTCCCTTCTTTAGTACATCTTTGGGATATAAGCCCAGGAGTAACACTGCTGGATCAAAGGGTATGCACAGTTTGATAACTTTTTGGGCATAATTCCAAATTGCTCTCCAGAATGGTTGGATTCATTCACAACTCTACCAACAATGCATCATTGTCCCAGTTTTCCTGCATCCCCTCCAACATCCATCATTATTTTTTCCTGTCATCTTAGCTAATCTGACAGAGCAACTCTGATCTTACATCAAGCAAAAGCAAAAATAAATCTAATTAAAAGAGATAAGAAAGAAAAGTACATTTTGCTAAAGAGTACCATTGATATTGAAGTAATACTTCAATCAATACAAAACATATATCCACTAAGTGAAAGAGGATCCAAATTCCTTGAGGCAAAGTTAAGAGAGCTGCAACAAGAATTAGGCAGCAAAACTATAGTAGTGGAGAATCTCAATTTTGCTCTCTCAGAACTAGATAAATCAAATCACAAAATAAATAAGAAAGAAGTTAAGGAAGTAAATAGAATTTTAGAAAAGTTAGGTATGATAGACCTTTGGAGAAAAATAAATGAAGACAGAAAGGAATATACTTTTTTTTTAGTGGTACATGGAATTTATACAAAAATTGACCATGTAGTTGTTCAAAAAACCTCTCAAAATCAAATGTAATTCAATTTAGGCAGCTAGAGTTGGAGATGCCTAGAGTTGAGAGATGGAGTGTCATATTAATAGAATAGCCAAGAGGCCAAAAATCAATGGATCAAAATTTTCTACCATAGATGTGTCAGATGAGATCTAGTCACTGCTCTAGAGCCCTTCCTTTCTTTCTTTTAAGCAGAAGGAAATTCACAGTTATTAAACATCTGCTTTTGCTCAGGCACTATAATACTCAATCTTGTGCAATAGATGCTTTTAGTAACTTCATTGAAGAATTTGGCAAACATAGATTAAATTACTTGTTCAGCATCACACAACCAGTCAATATATGAAGTTAGAACTGAATTTAGGTCTTTCTAGTGTACACCATAGTTGCCTCAAAGACTAAGATACAAAAGCCTAGGTATAAGTGTAATCTCTAAGCAGAAATACCAAGAGTGTGACTTATAAAGACAGGAGGGGAATCCATAGCACAATTAATGAATTTCATATTTAGGGGAATAAAAAAACAATTCAGCAAAACCACTCAATTGGTTTATCTAGAGATCATGGAAACAATAGCAAGAAATTCTAGCACTGTTAAGGAGAGAAATAAAACATAAAAATTACAATAGGAGAATGTTGGAATTTCAAGCTTTCAAAATAAAAATAAGTAAATACAACTTTATGTGTTAATTAATTACTCTTAAAAATTAGGTTTCAGCATCATTTGTTTCTTATTTAACCTGAAAAAAAAAGCCTTATTTCTTATATTCACAAGTTTGTGAAGACTTGGGTAGTAACCCTCAAAGTAAATAGATTTTTGTTTACATTTTCAAAGAGAAGAATAAAAGGAAGGCTTGATGCTCATTGATCTCCACCCACACCAGACATTGACTGAAATAAAAATGTCAAGCTGAAGTTGGAGCGACTCCTTAGGAGTCAGTCAAACTCCTTCCTTTTTAAAAGGGCATCTAAAGCTCCAGAGAAGACAAAGAAAAGTTCATTCACTCCTTACTGAAATTGGACTTGAAATACAATTCGAATTGGAGTTCAATTTCAAAGATGAACTGTTAGACTGGCCTGGAAACTTAGGAATGATGTTTTTCCACTCCCTCAAATTACTGAGAAAAAAATTGTGTCAGAATTAGAACTAACATTAAAATATTCTGATTTCAAATCTGGTGGTCTTTGTTTTAGCCAGTTGTTGAAAAGTGTCCTTCTCCTTTTCCTGAGGGTAACATGGGATATCAGACCTCCCAAAGCATCAGTCCCTGACATACTACCCATCTTTCATTTCCCCTATTCCTGGATGATTTATGTAATATGGATAGAAAAAAGTGTATAAAGAGAAAAAAGTATTTGGATCAAAGATTGGGGAACCCAGGAAGGCATGTCACTCCAGCAAGATTATCCTTTCCTGAAAAAAATACAGTCTTTATGGCATGATCTGAGATGATGGTGTACTTAGCTTGACTCAGAATTTAATATTCCCACAAATACTTAAAAGTTATTTAGAATTTGGGGGGCTATTACAAATTTTCAGAATGCAGTTTTTGTTACCATTCTATTAAAAGTAGTAGCAGAGAGGATTCTGGAAGATGGAAGAATAGATTAGACAATTCCAAGCTTTTCTAACTTCCCCTACAAACAAAACAAAATTGTGCCTCAGGTTGACTAGATCAGTAAATAACAAATAAGATTTGGAGCAGAACAGAGATCCTCCTGGAACAACCACTAAAGTTTATAGGAAAGAATGAGAATGGAGGTTTGACCTGTGTAAAGTGTAAATACCTCATGTTAACTTCACTTAAAAAGGAGAGACCTGAAGCTAACTGGGCTTAGTTAGTATGGGAAATTGAGAGTCTGAGTCTGGGAAGATTGAGGAAATCTAGACCCAGCTGTGCAGGTGACACAGTTCCCTGGAAGGGAAAGATGCTGATGAATGCCTGATGAATGCAGAAGTAGTAGGGCAGAGAAGCAATAGGCTGCAGGAACACATAGAAAGGTGGAATTCTTGTGGGATTTCAGATTAGTAGGAAGAACTGAAGGAAGGTCTACAGTCAGAGGCACCATGCTTCTCCCCATCCTCCCACACACCCCAGGATTAGAGGTGATTACACTAACAAGATGTTATTAAAAATAAATAATAATCATTCAAAAGCAAAAGAACACAACTATAGAAACTTACTATGGGAATAGGAAAGAAATGGGTTCTTCTCTAGAGAAAGATACTGAAGTAAAAGGAAAAAAAAAAGCCTCTCATAACCTAAAGAATAATGTTACATGATTACCTGCCAAAAAAAAAAATCACAAAAGAAGTTTAAAAAAAAGACTTTAAAAACCAAATGAGACAGAAAAGGGGGAAAAATAGAACAATTCAAGAAAAGCAAGAAAAGAAACATGAAAAGAATGTCAACTAATTAGAAAAGAAGATCCAGAGTCTTAAGGAACAAAATGACTCTTTGAAAATTAGAATTGGACAAGGGGAAGACAGTGAATTATAATAAACTAAGAAATAATAAAACAAAATCTAAAGAATTAAAAAAGAATAAAAATGTGAGATATCTCATAAGAGAAACAACAAACCTGAGAATAGCTCAAGAAGAGATTGGGCTAACTGAAGTTGGAATACTGAAAACTATGATCAAAAAAGAAAAAGAAAAAATACAAAAAAGCCATCAAATAAAATTTAACCCAGAGAAACTGAATACGAAGGGGAAGTAGAAATAGGAAAAAAAGAAAATTCCACCAATCACCATGAAAAAAGATTCTACAAGGAAAATATCTAGTAACATGATAGGTAAATGTCAACCCAACCCCACCATGCCCCCAGATCAAAGGGAACATTTTGCAAGAAACAACAGTGACAATAAAAAAATCAAATATGCCAGAACTACAATAAGAATTGCACAGGATTTATCAGTGGCTGCAATGAAAGACTTCAGGTCCTGGTATACTATATATCAAAAATTTTTAAATCTAGTTTGTGACCAAAAACATTATTTCCAGGAAAATTAAGTATAATATTGAATGGGGGTGGGGGTAGGGGGATATTCAATGGAGTATCAGATTTTCAGGATTTTGTTGCAAAGAAACCTGAACTCAATAGAAAATTTGACATATAGGGGCCAACATCAAATACTAATTTTAAGGGACTCAATTAAGATAAACTGTTTATGTTTTATACTTGGAAATATAAAGCACATGTCTAAGATGGTCATTATTAATTGGGTCTCAGCCCTGCTAAGATGACTGTAGCTGTTGGAATTAGTGTGGTAGTTTGTGTTGAACTACTGTATCATTATATTTTGAAGTTATTGGTAGATGGAAATATGGTAAGGCTAGATGCATAGATGATTCGTATATAGAAAAATAGGTTTAGTAGGGCTGAAAGAGCTATTGTTGTGGCCATCATGATATTGCCATTGTTAAGTAGTCCTTGTAAAATAAGTCACTTGGGTATAAAGCTGGGGAGAGGTGGTAGGCCTCCTAGGGATAGGAGTGTGAGAAGGATGATGATGGTTGCTGGGGCTGATTGATTTCATAGGCCCCCTAGGGATTTGATTTTGGTGGTGTTTGATAGGTTGAGGTTTAGGAATATGGTTAGAGTGGCTATGATATAAATAGTAAGGGTTAGGATGGTTAGGGTGGGGTTAATTTGTACGATGATTACTATTCAGCCTATGTGGGCAATGGAGGAGTAGGCTAGAATTTTTAGTGGGTGGGTTTGATTGAGACCCCCTCAGACACCTGCAAGGGTGGATAGGATTGCAAGGGTGATGAGAACTTTTATATTTAGGCAGGGGGTAATTTGGAAAAGGATAGTTATAATGGGCTGAGGTTTGAGTTGATGCACTGAGGTCCCAAGTACATGAGGCTAAATAGTAATTGGACTATACTATATACATGATTGGATAAAGAATGGTCCCTGTCCACTCTCTGTGCAAGTCCTGATGTGTTGTACAGGAAATGACAATTTTGGTGGGTAGAGGCAGAGAGGGGAACAGAAAGAGAAGCTGGGAGAGATTGGGCCTGGGTTACTTTCTCCTAGCTGCTGATCGTGTGGCTGCTGATCCAGCTAGCTTCTTGACTCAGCTGCACACATTGCTATCGCCAATTATCTTCCACCTCTGATCCTTCTTCACTGAGAATAAAGACTGGCGATTTTCCCCTAACCTGAATTCCTAACTCCTGCTGATTTTAAAATACGTGATCTTCACATTTGGCGCCCAACGGTGGGAACCAAGGACTGAAGAAGTCTCCGATGAACAGGAAATTGGGTGAGTATTGTTAATAGACGAACAGGGAACTTATTTTCTTTTTTTTTTTCCTTTTTTTTTTTTTTTTAATAGCCTTTTATTTACAAGATATATGCATGGGTAACTTTACAGCATTAACAATTGCCAAACCTCTTGTTCCAATTTTTCACCTCTTACCCCCCACCACCTCCCCAGATGGCAGGGATGACCAGTAGATGTTAAGTAAATTAAAATATAAATTAGATACACAATAAGTATACATGACCAAAATGTTATTTTTGCTGTACAAAAGAATCAGACTCTGAATTATTGTACAATTAGCTGTGAAGGAAATCAAAAATCCATGTGGGCAAATATAGGGATTGGAATTCAATGTAATGGTTTTAGTCATCTCCCAGAGTTCTTTCTCTGGGGTGTAGCTAATTCAGTTCATTACTGCTCCATTGGAAATGATTTGGTTGATCTCATTGCTGAGGATGGCCAGGTCCATCAGAACTGGTCATCATATAGTATTG
Source organism: Sarcophilus harrisii (assembly GCF_902635505.1). NCBI lineage: Eukaryota > Metazoa > Chordata > Mammalia > Dasyuromorphia > Dasyuridae > Sarcophilus > Sarcophilus harrisii. Next base: position 135,293,596 of record NC_045430.1, on the reverse strand, counting down.
TTGTTGAAGTATATAATGATCTCCTAGTCCTGCTCATTTTCATTTCAGCATCAGTTCGTGTAAGTCTCCAGGCCTTTCTGAAATCATCCTGTTGGATTTCCATAATATTCATATACCACATTATTCAGCCATTCTCAACTGATGGACATCCATTCAGTTTCCAGTTTCTACCACTACAAAAGGCTGCCACAACTTCATACATACAGGTCCCTTTCCCTTCTTTATAATATCTTTTGGGATATAAGCCAGTAGTAACACTGCGGGATAAGAGGGTATGCATAGTTTGATAACTTTTTGAGCATAGTTCCAAACTACTCTCCACAATGGTTGGATTCATTCACAAATCCACCAACAATGCATCAATGTCCCAGTTTTCCCACATCCCCTCCAATAATCATCATTATTTTTTCCTGTCATCTTAGCCAATCTGACAGGTGTGTAGTGGTATCTTAGAGTTGTCTTAATTTGCATTTCTCTGATTAATAATGACTTGGAGCATCTTTTCATATTTTCATATGACTAGAAATAGTTTCAATTTCTTCATCTGAGAATTGTCTGTTCATATCCTTTGACCATTTTTCAATTAGAGAATGGCTTGATTTTTTATCAATTAGAGTTAATTCTTTTAATTATTTTGGAATAAGGCCTTATCAGAACCTTTAACTATAAAATATTTTCCCACTTTATTGCTTCCCTTCTAATCTTGTCTGCATTAGTTTTGTTTGTACAAAAACTTTTCAGTTTGGTATAATCGAAATTTTTATTTTGTGATCAGTAATGATCTCTAGTTCTTCTTTGGTCCTAAAGACCTTCCCCTGCCACAGGTCTGAGAGGTAAACTATCCTGTGTTCCTCTAATTTATTAATAATTTCATTCTTTATGCCTAGGTCATGAACCCATTTTGACCTTATCTTGGTGCACGTGTTAAGTGTGGATCAATGCCTAGTTTCTATATTAGTTTCCAATTTTCCCAGCAATTTTTATCAAACAGTAGTTCTTATCCCAAAAGCTGGGGTCTTTGGGTTTGTCAAAGACTAGGTTTGCTATATTTGTTGACTGTTTTATCCTTGAACCTAACCTATTCCACTGATCAACTAATCTATTCCTTAGCCAATACTAAATAGTTTTGGTAACTGCTGCTCTGTAATATAATTTTAGATCTGGTACAGCTAAGCCACCTTCATTTGATTTTTTTTTCATTAATTCCCTTAAAATTCTTGACCTTTTGTTTTTCCATATGAATTTTGTTATTTTTCTAGGTCATTAAAATAGTTTTTGGGGTCTGATTGGTATAGCGCTAAATAAATAGATTAGTTTAGGTAAAATTGTCATCTTTATTATATTTGCTCACCCTATCCAAGTGCATTTAATATTTTTCCAATTGGTTAGATCAGACTTAATTTGTGTGAAAAGTGGTCTGTAATTTTGCTCATAAAGTTTCTGATTTTCCCTTGGCAGTTGATTCCTAAATATTTTATATTATCAGTAGTTACTTTAAATGGAATTTCTCTCTTTTTTTTTTTTTTTTTTTCAAATTTAAAAAATTTTTATTTATTTTTATTTTATTTTTTTATTTAATGCCTTTATTTACAGTATATATACATGGGTAACTTTAGCATTAACAATTGCAAACTCTTGTTCAATTTTTTCACCTCTTACCCCCCCCTCCCTAAATGTCAGGATGACCAGTAGAATGTTAAAATATATTAAAATATAACTTAGATACACAATAAGTATACATGACAAAACATTATTTTGTTACAAAAAAGAATCAGACTCTGAATTATTACAATTACTTGTGAAGAAAATCAAAAATGCATTGTGCATAAATATAGGATTGGGAATTCAATGTAATGGTTTTAGTCATCTCCAGAGTTCTTTTTTTCTGGATAGCTGGTTCAGTTCATTACTGCTCCATTAGAAATGATTTGGTTGATCTCGTTGCTGAGGATGGCTGATCCATCAGAACTGGTCATCATCTAGTATTTTGTAAGTATATAATGATCTCCTGGTCCTGCTCATTTCACTCAGCATCAGTTCGTGTAAGTCTCTCCAGGCCTTTCTGAAATCATCCTGTTGGTCATTTCTTACAGAACAGTAATATTCCATAATTTTCATATACCAATTTATTCAGCCATTCTCAACTGATGGACATCCATTCAGTTTCCAGTTTCTAACCACTACAAAAGGGCTGCCACAAACATTCGTGCACATACAGGTCCCTTTTCCCTTCTTTATAATCTCTTTGGGATATAATCCAGTAGTAACACTGGATCAAAGGGTAATACAGTTTGATAACTTTTAAGCATAGATCCAAACTACTCTCCAAAATGGTTGGATTCGTTCACAACTCCACCAACAATGAATCAATGTCCCCAGTTTTCCCATCCCCTCCAACAATCATCATTATTTTTCCTGTCATCTTAGCCAATCGTGACGGTGTGTGTGTATCTTAAGAGTTGTCTTAATTTGCATTTCTCTGATTAATAATGACTTGGAGCATCTTTTCATATGACTAAAATGTTTCAATTTCTTCATCTGAGAACTGTCTGTTCATATCCTTGACCATTTTTCAATTGGAGAATGGCTGATTTTTATAAATTTGAGTTAATTCTCTATATATTTTGGAAATGAGGCCTTTATCAGAACTGACTGTAAAATATTTTCCCAGTTTATTGCTTCCCTTCTAATCTTGTCTGCATTAGTTTTGTTTTGTACAAAAACTTTTCAGTTTGGTATAATCGAAATTTTCTATTTTGTGATCAGTAATGATCTCTAGTTCTGCTTTGGTCATAAAGACCTTCCCTTCACAGGTCTGAGGTAAACTATCCTATGTTCCTCCTAATTTATTAATAATTTCATTCTTTATGCTGGTCTGAACCTATTTGACCTTATCTTGGTGTATGGTGTTAAGTATGGATCAATGCCTGTTTCTGCCATATTAGTTTCCAATTTTCCCACAATTTTATCAAACAGTAAGTTCTTATCCCAAAAGCTAGGATCTTTGGGTTTGTCAAAGACTAGGTTGCTATATTTGTTGACTGTTTTATCCCTTGAACCTAATCTATTCCACTGATCAACTAATCTATTCCTTAGCCAATACCAAATAGTTTTGGTAACTGCTGCTCATAATATAATTTTAGATCTGGTACAGCTAGCCCATCATTTGATTTTTTCATTAATTCCCTTGAAATTCTTGATTTTGTTTTCCATATGAACTTTGTTGTTATTTTTTTCTAGGTCATTAAAATAGTTTTTGGGAGTCTGATTGGTATAGCTCTAAATAAATAGATTAGTTTAGGTAATATTGTCATCTTTATTATGTTGCTCACCTATCCAAGAGCATTTTAATATTTTTCAATTGGTTAGATCAGACTTAATTTTGTGAAAAGTGGTCTGTAACTTTGCTCATAAAGTTTCTGAATTTCCTTGCAGATAGATTCCTAAATATTTTATATTATCAGTAGTTACTTAAATGAATTTCTCTTTGTAACTCTGACTGTTGGATTTTGTTAGTGATATATAAGAATGCTGATGACTTATGTGGGTTTATTTTATAACCAACAACTTTGCTAAAGTTGTGGATTATTTCCTAATAACTTTTAGCAGAATCTCAAGGGTTCTCTAGTATACCATCATGTCATCGGCAAAGAGTGATAATTTGGCTTTCTCATTGCCTATTCTTATTCCTTTAATCTCTTTCTCAGCTCTTATTGCTATAGCTAGCGTTTCTAATACAATATTAAATAGTAACGTGATAGTGGGCAACGTTGTTTCCTCCAGATCTTATTGGGAATGGTTGCAGTTTGTCTCCATTACATATGATGCTTACTGATGGTTTTAAATAGATGCTGCTGATTATTTTAAGGAAAGGTCCATTTATTCCTATACTTCAAGTGTTTTTAATAGGAATGGATGTTGGATTTTATCAAATGCTTTTTCTGCATCTATTGAGATGATCATATGGTTTTTTTAATTTGGTTATTAACATGGCCAATTATATTGATAGTTTCCTAATATTGAACCAGCCCTGCATTTCCTGGTATAAATCCTACTTGATCATAGTGTATTATCTTGGAGATGATTTTCTGTAGTCTTTTGCTAATATCTTATTTAAGATTTCAGCATCAATATTCATTAGGAGATTGGTCTATAATTTTTCTTTCTCTGTTTTCAGCCTACCTGGTTTGGTATCATACCATGTCTGTGTCCATAGAAGGAATTGGAAGGATCCTTCATTCCCTATTTTATCAAATAATTTATATAGCATTGGGGCCAATTGTTCTTTAAATGTTTGGTAAAATTCACATGTAAATCCATCTGGTCCTGGGGATTTTTTTCTTAGGGAGTTGTTTAATTGCCTGTTCTATTTCTTTTTCTGAAATGGGACTATTCAAACAATTTACTTCTTCCTCTGTTAGTCTGGGAAGTCTGTATTTTTGGAGGTATCATCCATTTCATTGGTTATCAAATTTATTGGCATAAAGTTGAGCAAAATAATCCTTATTATTTCTCTTTTCCTCTTCATTGGTGGAAAGTTCCCCTTTCATTTTTAAGACTACTAATTTCATTTTCCTCCCTCCTTTTTCTAATCAGATTTTACCAAAGGCTTATCTATTTTATTGGTTTTCATAGAACCAACTCTTAGTTTTATTAATTAGTTCAATAGTTTTTACTTTCAATATTTTAATTTCTACTTTTAATTTTAAATTTCCAATTTAGTATTTGATTGGGGTTTTAATTGGTCTTTTTAGTTTATTTAGTTTGCAAGCCAATTCATTAATCTTTTCTTTCTCTGTTTTATTCAATAAGCCTCTAAGGATATAAAATTCCCTCTTATTACCGCTTTGGCTGCATCCCACAAATTTTGTATGATGTCTCATCATTGTCATTATCTTGAGTGAAATTATTATTGTATCTATAATTTGCTGCTTCACCCAATCATTTTTAAGATGAGATTGTTTAGTTTTAATTACTTTTTTGGTCTATTTCCCCTAACTTTTTTGTTGAATGTAGTTTTTTATTGCATCATGATCTGAAAAGGCATTTACTATTTCTTTTCTTGCATTTAATTTTGAGGTCTTATGTCCTAATATTGGTCAATTTTGAATAGGTTCCATGAACTGCTGAGAAGAAATATATTCCCTTCTATCTCCATTCAATTTTCTCCAAAGATCCAATATACCTAAATTTTCTAATATTCTATTTACTTCTTTAATTTCTTTCTTATTTGTTTTGTGGTTTGATTTGTCTAATTCTGAGAGTGCAAGGTTGAGATCTCCTACTATTACAGTTTGTGTTATGTCTTAACTCTCTTAACTTCTCCTTTAGGAAGTTGGAGTGCCATACCACTTGGTGCATATATGTTTAATATTGATATTGCTTCGTTGTTTATGTACCCTTTAGCAGGATGTAGTTACCTTCCTTATCTCTTTTAATTAGATCAATTTTACTTTTGCTTGATCTGAGATAGGTGGCTACCCTCTTTTGACTTCACCTGGTATAATAGATTTTGCTCAACCTTTTACTTTTACTCTATATCATCCCCCTGCTTTAGATGTGTTTCTTGTAAACAACATATTGTAGGGTTCTGACTTTTGATCCAGTCTGCTATCTGCCTCCTCTTTTGGGAGTTCATCCCATTTACATTTCTTAGAATTACTAAATCTGTATTTCCTGCCATCCTAATAACCCCGAATTGTCTTTTTCTTGCCTCCCCAACCCTCTTTCCCCTTTAAACTTATGCCCTCTTGTATCCACTTTTTCCTCTTTATAATCCCCCTCCCCCCTTTGAGTCTTTCCCCTTCCTTCCCTTATTACTCTTTTCTTTTCCCTTTTCCTCTCCCCTTTTTAATAGGCAGAGAATTTTCTCAAAACAAATTCAATTATTTTTCTTTGAGCCAACTCTGATGAGGTAAGATTCACACAATGTTCCTCCCCTCTCTAATTCCCCAGATATGATGGTTTCCTTAGCCTCTTTGTGGGATGTGGTTTCCCTCTTTTTAATCCCTCCTTCCCACCTTATTCTGCCATCATCCCTTTTCCATATCTACTTCCCTTTTATGTTATATCAATTCAATCCAAATTATACATGTATTCTTTTGTATATCCACAACAGAAATACAATTCTCAAGAGTTATTTTTACCTTTTCTGCATCTCTTGAGTTCTATGGTTGGAGATCAAATTTTTTGTTTAGTTCTGGTTTTCTTCCAGAAACAAATGGAATTCATTTGTTTCATTAAATGTCCATCTTCTTCCTGGAAGAAAATGCTCAACTTTAGCTGAGAGTTTATTCTTGGCTGCATCTCAGTTCTTGTGCCTTTCGAATATCATATTCCAGGCCCTTCTTTCCTTTAATGTAGAGGCAGCCAGGATCTTGGGTGATCCTTATTGTGGCACCTCAGTATTTAAATGGTTTTTTGGCTGCTTTAAATTTTTCCTTAATCTTATAGTTCTGAAATTTTGCCCAATATTCCTTGGGGTTTTATTTTTAGGTTTCTTTCAGAGGTGTTCGATGAATTCTTTCAATGCCTATTTTACCTTCTGATTCTATTAACATCTGGGCAGTTCTCTTTGATGATTTCTTGTAAAATAGTATCAGGCTCTTTTTTCATCATAGTTTTCAGAAAGTCCAATAATCCTCAGATTATCTCTCCTAGATCTATTTTCCAAGTCTGTCGTTTTTGTGAGTAGATAATTCTGGTTTTTCCAGTTTGTCATTTTTTTGTTTATGATTCTTGCTGTCTCAATGAATCATTAGTTTCAATTTGTTCAGTTCTAATTTTTTAAAAATTATTTTCTTCAATAGCTTTTTTTACTTCTTTCTGTATATGTCTAATTGAGTTTTTGAATGTATTGTTTTGGTCTGTGGAATTTTTCCATTTCACTAATTTTTTTAGTGAATTATTTCTTTTTCAATTCACAGATCCTACTTTCTTGTGGTTCTTTGTTTTCAATTACGGATCCTACTTTCTTGCGAGTTCTTTGTCTTTTCAATTCACAAATCCTACTTTCTAGTAAATTCTTTATTTTTTCAATTCACAATTCTTACTTTCCTGAGATTTTTTTTTTCCAATTGTATTTCAGGAAGTTGTTGCTCTCTTTAAAGGCTTCTCTTTCCTTTCCCCATTTATCTTCTTAACTCTCTTTTGAGGCTTTTAATGGTCTCTTCTTGAGAGCATTATGTAAGGAGGACAGTCTGATGCATTTTGCTGTTTGAGGGTCTCTTCAGGTTTGTGACCTGCTCTTTTTCTGCATAGAAGCTGTCGATTGTTCTTTTCATCTTTTTATTCATGTTTTAAAGCCTTTAGGGTGATCTCCTCAAGGGGTTACCAGCTTCCTCTGCAGGCAGGAAAGATGTAAACCGATTTCTGGCTCCGAGGTATGTGGGAGTGCTCTGGGTGAGAGTTTCCTTCCCCCAACAGGAAGTGGATTCAGCACTGGCTGAGCTATCAAACTGCTAGTAGGGCTGAGTGGTTATCGATTACCCTGGGCTGGGGCTAGGGGTGAAGTGTAACCGCCCGGCCGGGAGCCTCTTGGTGACTGTGAGTACAGCTGACTGCAGAACGCAGACCGCCACAAACTCTGCCTAGCGTCTGCCTGATGCAAATCCGGCCCTGGAAAAGCTCTATGGCCCTAGCCGAGGCTCCCCACTGCGCAGATTGGAGGCTAACCTGGCTGCGTCCTCCTGCCGTGCAGGATCACAACTGCCCCAAGGAGAAGCCCCGTACTGCGGGTTGGGGGCTGGCGCTTGTGCTGGAGATCTGTGCCTTCACCCTCGGTTTGAGACTCTCCTCGGAACCAATTTCTCTCCCCGTCGGCCGATCCTCCCCCTGGCCCAGAACCAACCTTTTTGGGAGACTGCAGATTTTCTTCGGCCGGTGAGTTGTTCTACTTCTTATCTTTACGATTGTAGCAGTCAAGACTATTTTGAGGCTCGATATAATATTGATAAAGAGGGTAAGAGAAGAGCTTAGAAAGTCGCGTGTGACTTCTCCGCCATCTTGGCTCCGCCCCTAAATGGAATTTCTCTTTGTAACTCTGACTGTTGGATTTTGTTAGTGATATATAAGGATGCTGATGACTTATGTGGGTTTATTTTATAACCAGCAACTTTGCTAAAGTTGTGGATTATTTCTAATAACTTTTTAGTAGAATCTCTGGGGTTCTCTAAGTATACCATCATGTCATTGGCAAAGAGTGATAATTTGGTTTCCTCATTGCATATTCTTATTCCTTTAATCTCTTTCTCAGCTCTTATTGCCAAAGCTACGTTTCTAATACAATATTAAATAGTAACGGTGATAGTGGGCAACCTTGTTTCACTCCTGATCTTATTGGGAATGGTTGCAGTTTGTCTCCATTACATATGATGCTTACTGATGGTTTTAAATAGATGCTGCTTGTTATTTTAAGGAAAAGTCCATTTATTCCTATACTCTCCAAGTGTTTTTAATAAGGAATGGATGTTGGATTTTATCAAATGCTTTTCTGCATCTATTGAGATGATCATATGGTTTTTTAATTTGGTTATTAACATGGCCAATTATATTGATAGTTTTCCTATTATTGAACCAGCCCTGCATTCCTGGTATAAATCCGACTTGATCATAGTGTATTATCCTGGAGATGATTTTCTGTATTCTTTTTGCTAATATGTTATTTAAGATTTTAGTATCAATATTCTTTAGGGAAATTGGTCTATAATTTTCTTTCTCTGTCTTCAGCCTACCTGGTTTAGGTATCAGTACCATGTCTGTGTCATAGAAGAATTTGGTAGGACTCCTTCATTCCCTATTTTATCAAATAATTTATATATATTGGGGCCAATTGTTCTTTAAATGTTTGGTAAAATTCACATGTAAATCCATCTGGTCCTGGGGATTTTTTCTTAGTGAGTTGTTTAATTGCCTGTTCTATTTCATTTTCTGAAATGGGACTATTCAAGCAATTTACTTCCTCCTCTGTTAGTCTGGGAACTCTATATTTTTGGAGGTAGTCATCCATTTCAGTTAGGTTATCAAATTTATTGACATAAAGTTGAGCAAAATAACTCCTTATTATTTCCACCCTCCGGGATGGAGGGAGGAGGGGCAGTGGGGGGGGCAGTGACAGCACCAGCACCTCCCCCACCAATCATGGCAGATCAAGAGGGCAATGAAGGCCAAAGAAAGTGTGGACATCCAGGAGCTTCAGCCTTATCTGCCTGTAATTTCCTAGTCTAATGCCTCCAGTCAACAAAGTCTGAGATACTCCCCTTTTAACATAGAAATCATTAAAGATCTTAAAAAGGCTTGCACTCTCTATGGGGCTACATCAACTATGTTAAGATGCTGTTACAGAATTTGGCTTTTGAAATCTTGACTCCTGATGACTGGAAATCTATAGCAAGGGTATGCCTAGAACCTGGACAAAATTACATGTGGCTTTCTGAATATGTGAGTTCTAAGGATACAAGCCAACAAAATACTCAAAATGCTGTTCGTGCTGCGATCACCTATGATCTCAAGGTATAGGTCCATGCAACGTCACAGCAGGATTAATTCAGTGCAGCATAGGCAAATTGCTGCTAATGCTATCAAGCATGGGCTTCAATTCACAATAAAAATGACAAAGTTGAGGCCTTCACAAAACTAATGCAAGGGCCAGATGAGCCCTTTGCTGACTTTGTGGGACGTTTGCAGACTGCTATCACAAGAACTAACGGGGAAAATCCGACAACAGAAGTTTTAATAAGGCAACTTGCTAAGGAAAATGCTAATAAGGTGTGCAGAAGGATTATACTAGGACTGCACAAGGATGCTCCTTTAGAAGAGTTCATAAGACGCTGTGCCACAGTGGGCACAAATCCTTTATAGCAGACTATGATGCAGACTTCCCAAGATCCCAACATGGGTAGACAGGGCCCTTCCGGCAAGGGACTTCTAGAGACACGTCAATGCTTTCAGTGTGGTAAAGTGGGGCATCTGAAAGCTCAATGTTGTATAGAGGCAGATGAAACAGGGTGGAGAACAAGACCAGTATCCCATGTCCAGAATACAACAGAAGCTTCCATTGGGCCTCAGAATGTGAACAGGTTCAGGGAAACGGGATGAGGGGCCCACCCCAGGCTGAGCAAAAACACTTGGGGCATGATGGCAGCCAATGGTGCCCAGAAGTGCCTAGAGTCAATACCCAGACATGACCAATCAGAGGAAGCCATATGATGGGAGAAAGGGATCACACAATCAATCAGCCAGGGAAGCAACCTGATGGGAGAAAAGGATTACAATTAGGGAGAAATAGAGGTTGTATGCAGCTGGACACTGGATACCCCTGGAGGGTGAAATCTGTTCTCTCCAGCATATGGATCCCTTGCCTACAGGCACAGTAGGCTTGACCACTTACCTCCTGAGGTATGCAAAACAGTTCCATCTACACACTGATGTGGGAAACTGGAATGTGTACATAATATCCCAGTCACCAATACAGGCAGACAAGGTGTGACATCACCCAGGAGAAATAGTAGCATCAGGTTTACTCATACAGAATCCTAATAAGCAGCTTGGTGATAGTCACCCAGATTCCGATTTCAGATCACAAAATCCAGCAATATATTGGACAGCAGCTGTAACAACTGACCGACCTATGCTCACGATCTATATAAATGGCCTTCCTTAGAAGGATTGGTAGACACTGGTGCAGATTGGACGGTCATTAGAGGTGCCAATTGGCCCAGTCACTGGCCAAAGATTAAAGCAGACACCTACATGTCTGGTGTAGGAGTATCAATAGCAGCTGAAATTAGTGCTGCCCCTATGAGATGGACTTCTGAAGGCAAAAACAGGAGTTTTACTGCTTTTATAGTAGAAAAATTCCCCATAAATCTGTGGGGAAGAGACCTTTTACAGCAATTAGGGTTAAAAATGAGTACTTCAGTTTTTTAAGCAGGGCTGCTGTTGAAGGCCTGCCAACACTTTCACCTGTTCCTATCCAATGGAAAACTGATACACCAATTGGATAGAAGAGGCCTTAATAACGATAAAATTCAGGCCTTATTAGATATAGTACAGGAGCAGCTTGACCAAGGACACTTGAAACCTTCTCTAAGTCCTTGGAATTCCCCAGTGTTTGCTGTGAAAAAGAAATCTGGAAAATGGAGGACGTTAACGGATTTAAGAAAAGTGAATGAACAGATGGAAACTATGGGAACTCTTCAGCCTGGACTTCCATCTCCTACTCAGTTGCCTAGAGAATGGCCACTTTGGGTCATAGATATTAAGGACTGTTTCTATTCTATCCCTCTGGATAAGGAGGATATGAAAAGATTTGCCTTTTCAGTGCTCAGCGTTAACTTAGCTGAGCCTTATAAAAGATATGAATGGACAGTTTTGCCACAGGGAATGAAAAACAGCCCTACTATGTGTCAAATGTATGTTGCTGCTGCTCTTGCTCCAGTAAGAAAAGCATTCCCAAAAGTTATGCTATTACATTGCATGGATGATATCTTGGGATGTGCACCTGAGGAACAAATGTTAGAAGCATGTCTACAAAAGACCATAGAAACACTAAGGAATTACAAATTATACATAGCACCAGAAAAATTCAAAGACATGCTCCTTTTCAATATTTAGGATATGAAGTATACCCTAAGGTGCTTACAATTCAAAAACTGTCCTTAAAAACAGAAAAGCTAAACACATTGAATGATTTTCAGAAATTGATAGGAGATATCCAATGGATGCGATCAGTGTTGGGTTTGACTACCTATCAGTTACAACTGTTATTTGACATTTTAAGGGGAGACAGTGCTTTAAATTCACCACGACAGCTCACAAAAGAAGCTCAAAAGTCTTTGAAAGAAGTTGACCTGGCTTTATCCAATGTGGTTGAAAGAGTCACTCAAAAACCCTTGGAGATATCAGTTTTTGCCACACAAGAGGCACCCACAGCAGTCCTTCATCAAGGAGACAGTGTGATAGAGTGGTGAACCTCCCAGCACAACCAGAACAAAGCCTTACACCCTACCCAGTGCTTGTGGCTAGAATTTTATTAAAAGCCACTAAGCGAGCAGTACAATTATCTGGGACGAGACCTGACAAGATATACACCTTTTATACCAATACACAAATTAATGTGTGTTGTGAGAACATCCCAGAGTGGCAAATTTTATTAGCCATGGCTCCAAATTTTATACATGGTTCTCCATTAAAGATAACGAGACTATTACATAATTGGCGAGAGATTCTTGAAGAAAAAGTTTCTAAAGTTCCTCTTCAAGGACCAACAATCTTCACGGATGCATCCAAACATAATATTTGCGCTGTGTACTCTCATGATCTAACTATAAAGAGAGTAGTCAGAACTCCTTTTCAGTCCACTCAGCAGAATGAATTGTATGCGATCATTCTAGCTCTTACTTATTATCCAGGAGACATAAATATAATATCTGATTCAGCCTATTCAGTAGGTGTGGTACAAAGAATTGCCACAGCCCAAATAAAATTTGCAGCCTCTAATATATATCAGCTCTTTAAGAAACTTCAAGAGCAAGTGAGAAAGCATCCAGGTAAGATCTATATATTACATGTCCACTCTCATAGTGGACTTCCAGGTCCCATATTTGATGGCAATTCAAAGGCAGATAGCCTTCTAACTATGTTGGTCAATACCCCTTTGTTCCACGAAGCCCAGGCATCTCATTCTAAATATCATCAGGCTGCTCGAGCTTTACATTTACAATTTGGAATAACAAGAGAGAAAGCCAGGAGCATAGTAAAAGCTTGCCTTCCTTTGCACGCTCCTACACTGCCTCCAGGGAAGAACCCTCAAGGTTTGAGACCCAATGAAATCTGGCAAATGGATGTGACCCATTATAAATCTTTTGGTTGTCTGTCTTTCATCCACATTGTGGTAGACACCTTTTCGGGATTCACTTTTGCAATGCCAGCAGCAAAAGAGACAGCCTGAGTGGTCACTGAATTCCTCATACAAGCATTTGCCATTATGGGTGTGCCACAAGCAATAAAAACAGATAATGGTCCTGCTTATACTTTGAAACATTTTGCACACTTTTGTGCACAGTATAAGATTTTACACACAACGGGCATACCTTTTAATCCTCAAGGACAGGCAACAGTAGAGAGGAGAAACAGAGATATTAAGACGCTCCTCCAAAAACAAAAGAAAGGGGGAGCCATAGGTAACCCTAGAGAACTTCTAAATCTAGCTCTTATACTATTAACTTCTTGATTTTTGACAAAGATGCACTGGCTCCGGCAGACAGGTTTTATAACCCACCGGAAGGTCAGTGTCCAGCGAGCAGCTCCACTATCTTTAGATAATCGCCAGGTGATGTGGAGAGACCCAGAAAGTGGTGAATGGAAAGGACCAGATAGACTAACTGCTTTGGGGAGAGGGTTTGCTTGTATCTCTACAGGTGGAGAAGGAATCAGATGGGTGCCAATGAGCCATATTTGCATTGTCCATCGCAGAGAGACAGATCAGACCCTTGAAACAAAATGAGACGACCCAAGAAATATCGGGTGGTTCTGTTGCTGATTGTTCTCACCATTGAAAGAACGTGGCAGTTATGGCGTTTGACTCATAGACATCAAAGATTGTTGGACTTCAAAACCCTCAGGAATCATTGGATTCTCTGAGCCATAGGACTTGAAAACCCTCAGGAATCATTGGATTCTCTGAGACAAATCCTCAGGAATCATTGGATTCTCTGAGACATAGGACTTGAAAACTCTCAGGAATCATTGGATTCTCTGAGAAATGATAAGACTATTACAGGACTTCCAAATCTGCTGGAATCATTGGATTCCCTAACTCATAAAAAGACTTTTGCAGGACTTCAAAAACTCAGGGGGATCATTGGATTCCCTGACATGTGAAGCAATGGACAATAGATTGGTTTTGCACTATCTCTTGGCTGCTGAAGAAGGTGTATGTGTGACTGTTGTTTACATACCTTCATTCTAGGACTTCTGGTGATCTTTTCCAACACCATGTTGATTTATATCGTTTGCTATTCTGCTACTTGCATGTACAATTCATGTTTCTTACACCACATCGAGCCTGCACTGACTGTGGGAGAGTCATCCCTATAGCCTCTGTGTTATTGCTATGTAGCTTGTGTAATACCTCCCATGCTGATGGGTTTGTGCATAATAAGACCCTTCAGCCCAGAAACCCGCTAGCAACCCCCATTTCCCTTTGGTGCTTTTCATCTCCCTTCCTGAGATGTCAGGTAGGGCGTGATCATCTCCTTTTTAGTGCTTTCACTGCCTTTCCTGAGAAGTTAGGGAGGCTGTGATCACCTCCTTTTCGGTGCTTTCACCTCCTTCCCTGAAAAGTTAGGGAGGCTGTGATCACCTTCCCTTGGGGGCTCTGACCTCCCTGAGGAGTCAGAGATGGCATGACCACCTGTGTTCTAAAATAAAAGAAAGCAGGAGATGTAATGGGCTGAGGTTTGAGTTGATGCACTGAGGTCCCAAATACATGAGGCTAAATAGTAATTGTACTCTACTCTATTAATATACATGATTGGATAAAGAATGGTCCCTGCCCACTCTCTGTGCAAGTCCTGATGTGTTGTACAGGAAATGACAATTTTGGTGGGTGGAGGCAGAGAGGGGAACAGGAAGAGAAGGTGGGAGAGATTGGGCCTGGGTTCCTTTCTCCTAGCTGCTGGTCATGTGGCTGCTGATCCAGCTAGCTTCTTGACTCAGATGCACACATTGGTATCGCCAATTATCTTCCACCTCTGATCCTTCTTCACTGAGAATAAAGACTGACAATTTTCCCCTAACCTGAATTCCTGACTCCTGCTGATTTTAAAATACGTGATCTTCACAGATAGCTGTGGGGGCAATTTTTTGTCATGTTAGAAGAATTATTCCGGTTAGGAGTGGAATTCCTTGTGTTACTTCTGGCACTCAGAAGTGAAAAGGGGCAAGGCCTAGTTTGATAACTAGAGCTAAAGTTATTGAAAGGGAGGCTCAATTGTTGGAGAGTTGAAATAGGGCTCATTGGTTCGTTGATCATGCGTTGTAGATGATGGCAAACATCATTATTATGGAGGCGGTAGCTTGTGTAAGGAGGTATTTTGTGGTTGCTTTGGTGGCTCGTGGGTTGTTTGGGGCAGTTATTATGGGATTGATAGCTAGTGTGTTGATTTCTAATCCTATTCAGGCTGTGAATCTAGGTTATATTCATTCGGAGGTTGTTTTATGCTCTGAGGTCACCCCAACCAAAGACTATAACTCAGGGGCTTATAAAGTTTGTTCCAGTAGGTTGGATGTTAGTATGTGTTGAGTTATGTGACTTAAGTTCCACAGGGTCTTCTCATCTTGTATAAGTATTCCCACCTCTGCACGGGAAGGTCAATTTCACTGATTGGGAATTAGAGACAGTTGAACCCTCATTGTGCTATTCATACTAGTCTCCAATTAAGAGACAAGTGATTATGCTACCTTTGCACGGTCAGGATATTGAGGCCATTCAAGTCACAACTCACTGGGCAGGCAGTGCCTCTAATACTGGTAAATGCTAGAGGTGATGTTTTTGGTAAACAGGCGGGGCTCATGTTTGCCGAGCTCCTTTTATTCCTTTTAATCTTTCCTTTATATGGACGCCTGGGTTAGGTTAACAATGTGTGTAGTAGGGTACTAGTATGTGGTTATAATTATTTTTTGGTTAAGTGTAAGCGGTTGTTCCGATCTATATTTATGCTTGTGCAAGGAGAATATGTTCAGGCTACTCATATTAGCATTATGTCTTCTAAATAGTTATAGAATTCTCCAGTATAGAATTTAGGGATTTTGATTGATTGTTGGTATTAAATGTTAGGTAAGTTTGAGCTTTAACGCTTTCTTAATTGATGGCTGCTCTTAGGACTACAATGTTTTGTGTGTGTTTCATTATCCTTTAGGTAAGTTTGTCTACATATCAAAAGAGTTGTCCCTCTTTTGAGTAACATTTAAATTTAAATAGTGTCTGTTAGTACTTGAATTAAATTTAAAGTTGAACTTAAATTCATTTTTTGGACAACCAGCTATCATTAAGTTCGATAGGCTTTTCACCCGTATTGTAAAATCATCTCACTGTTTTGCTACACAGACGAGTTCGTTCTGACAACTGTTCTACAATAGCTCACTTAAACAATATTTGGAGTACAGTTGAGTATAACGAGATTCTAAAATTCAAAGCCATGTAGTAATTATGTTATATTTATTTGCATTTATATGATAAAGTGTATATGTATGATAAAGTATTTGATTCATATTTTACTGCTTAAATATAACTTTCTTGCAGGAAGGGAGATGGGGAAAAAGGGAGAAGAACAAAATAAAAAGTTCATAGAAAAGAACAAAGAAAAACCTACAAAGAAATGAAAAAAAATGGACAGCTCTGAATTCAATATATTTTATTATTCCATACACATTCTTGAAATGGAAACATATTGTTACATATTTTGAATCCTCTCATGTATTCTACTGTATAGGACAAAGGGCATTTCTTTTTCTTTTATTTAATTTCTTCTTTTTTTCTATTTAAGTTTTAAACTTAAAAAGTTTTTTTTTTTTTTAAGTAATACCAGGAGTGAGGGATAATTTATCTATCAGATCTTTGGAGAAGGGAAGAACTTATGATCAAAGAAGAACTAGAGAACATTATGAAAAGCAAAATGGACAACTCTGATCACATTAAATTAAAAAGGTTTTGCACAAACAAAACAAACAGGAACAAGATTAAAAGGGAAGTACAAAACTGGGAAAACGTCTTTACAATGTTTCTGATAAAGGTCTCATTTATAAAATATAAAGAACTGTGTCAAATTGACATTCCCCAATTGATAAGTGGTCAAAGAACAAACAATATTCAGATGATGAAATCAAAGTTTGTATATAGTCATATGAAAAAAAATTGCTCTCAATCACCATTGATTAGAGAAATATAAATTAAAACAACTCTAAAGTATCCCCTCACACCTCTCAGATTGGCTAAAATGATAGGAAAAGGTAATGATAAATGCTGGAGGGGATGTGGGAAAACTGGGGCAGTAATGCATTGCTCCTGGAGTTTTGAAATGAGCCAACCATTCTGAAGAACAATTTGGAAACTATGCCCACAGGGCTATAAAATTGTGCATACCCTTTGACCCAACAGTGTAATTACTGGGGCTGTATCCCAAGGAAATCATAAAAGAGAGAAAAGGACTCACATGTACAAAAATATTTATAGCAGTTTTTTTGTGGTAGCAAAGAATTGGAAAATGGGTAGAGGCCCATCTGTTGGGAAATGGCTGAACAAGTTGTGGTATATGAAAATGATGCAATATTCTTGTTCTATAAAAAATGATGAACAAGCTGGTTTTAGAAAGGCTTGAAATGGAAAGTCTGGTTTTAGAAAGTGTTAAGCAAACTGATGCAGAGTGAAACAAGCAGAACCACAAATACATTGTACACAATAACAGCAAGAATGTGTGATGATCAACTATGAAAGACTTGGTTCTTCTCAGTGGTTCAGTGATCCAAAGAATCCAAGTACACTTTGGACAAAAAAATGCCCTTCTGCATCCAGGGAAAACAAAAGAAAAAAACAAAAACAAAAACAAACAAAAACAAAAAAACAAAAAACTGTGAAAACTGAATGTAAATCACCACGTTACTATATTCACTTTTTTCCCCATTTTTTTTTGTTTCCCATGTTTTTTCCCTTTTGCTCTGATTTTTCTCTCCCAACATAATTCATAAAGCAATGTGTATTAAATATAAATAAATGAATAAAAGAGCACTAAAAATTATAAAAAGAAACATTAGATATTTTTATAGGATTGTTATTGCTTTTTGCTGTATCTTTTCCCTAGGCATCAATATGTATTTCAGGTCAGTCTCTAAAAATTCAGGAGTGTTAGCACTCCTGGCTTGATAAAACAGGGTGAGGTTACTATTGCAACACTTAGGCTGAGTTTTCTCTTTTTCCTCACCCAACAAAACTCCTGAATCAGTTGAACTGATTTCTTTGCTTTCTTACATTCTTATTAGTGACACTTTTTGGTGTTTTATTCCATTCCTGGTTTACTGGGTTCTACTTTTTTCCTTTGATAAATTGAAGTTCAACAAGAAACTTTTTGTTTCCTCCTTCTAGATTTAATTTCCTGCCCTTCAGTAAATTTCTGTTTTGGAGTAAAATATCAACTGCTCTGCAAGATAGGAGTCATAGCCTAAAAGTTTTTTTTTCTTTGTAATTCCCTAACCTTGCTTGTTTATTTATTTTTGTTTTGTTTTTTCCTTTACAAAAGGTTTCAAACTATTTCTATACAGGTAAACTAAGGCTCTGTTGTGGACATTAGATTCCTTTAGTCCTGCGTGAAAAAAAGGCAAAGATTTAAGAAATCAGCTGTTCCTCCAAAAAAATAGATATAGTTTGAAACTATGACTGACTTGAGCTGATTTCTTTGCATTCTTACTTATTCTCTTATTAGGGGCACTTCTTGTGTTTTATTTCATTCCTGGTTTACTACCAGGTTAAATAAACTTCTTCAATAACTCTTTAGTTAAAATTGAACTGCTAGCATTCCTTGAGTCTGACACAGTTTTCTTCACCCACCCTACTCCTGCTCAGTCTTTCATTTTACCCTTGACTTGTTATTTACTCACCATTCCTTTCCATTGCTTTGTGTCACATTACTCCTTCCTCAAGATAATTTTATTATATGTTCCAACATTCCAACACAACCAACATTTTAAATATATAGTAACAAGTTTCACAGTAGTGGTAACTCATACAGTGAATGGGCCAGAGTAATTCTGTACTATTCATGAACAAAAACAAAAATGTTAAATCAATGGCATAAGAAATAAATCAAGAGTTGTGAATTGCTTAAGAGGATTTATTGCTGGGGACTGTCATTTACCCTACCCATTCAATATTCATCCTCAAGTTCAAAATGATGAGTAAATGGTAAGTAATTTTTAGCTCTAAAATTTTATGATTCTATATGATACAAAACCCGCCTCACTTCATATTATCCACTTAATATAAAAAATTTACTAGTTAAAAATGAAACTTATTTATTCAGAAAAGTCAACTCTCTGAATGACACATTTAGCCATGCCTTTACGTCACTATATATATATATATATATATATATATATATATACACACAAATTTTAAATTTATTATTTAAATTTAAATTACAAATTTAAAATAATAAAATAAAAGAATATCCAATGAACCAGTTGCTTCACTAATTCAAACTGAACTACAAATCCAAGTTTTCTGAATTAGAAAGGCTTTTCTATGTAAGTAAAACAAAATGCATGTCAATGTGAAGGTTCACCAGCCCTGACTTTAAAGGATATATTTGAACTCAGGCAATGATAACCATTAGTTTTATTTACTCGAGTCATTTCAACATCTCTAGGTCTGTATGTCCTCATATGTAAAATCAAGGAGTTGAATTAAATGAACTCCAAATTCTTTTCCAGCAATAACTCTATGGTTAGATTTCTTTCTTTTCTTTTGTTTTTTTTTTTTCATCTGAAGAAGTGTCATGGCATAATGGATAAAGATCTTGCATTCCCAGGCTCTTAAGCATTAGTAAGAATTTCATTTTTTCAGAGGCCTTTTGTCAATAAAATCAGTAAAACTTAATGTTTATATCATATTGATATCCATAGCTATAAAATTTTCTTTTAATTTTAGTTTAATATTATGTTTTTTTCCAATTATATGTAAAGATGTTTTCAACATTAATTTCTGTGAGGCTTTGAGTTCCAAATTTGTTTTTCTCAACCCTTATTGTCCTCCTCAAGACACTAAGCAATCTGATGTAGGTTGTACATGTGCAATAATTTTAAGATATTCCATATAATTCATGTTTGGAAAGAAAAATCAGAACAAAAGAGAAAAACCATGAAAAATGAAAAATAAATGAAAAGAAAAAGTGAAAATAATGTTTTGGTTCAAATTCAGGCTCCATAGTTCTTTTTCTGATTTTTTTGGGATTAGTGTATTGCTGAGAAGAATTAAGTCTATCACAGTTGATCATCACACATTCTTGCTCTTACAATATTTTCCTGGTTCTGCTCATCTCATATAGCATCAGTTCATATAAGTCTTTCCAGTATTTTCTGAAATCATCCTGTTTATCATTTCTTATAGAACAATATTATCCTATTATAATTATATACCATAATTTATTCAGATATTCCCCAATTGATGAGCATCCACTCATTTTCCAATTCCTTGCCTCTACAAAAACCTAAATGCGCATGCTGCTACAAACACTTTTGCACATGTATCCTTTCCCCTCTTTTATGTTTTTTTTTTTTTTTTTGAATACAGATCCAATAGGACACTGCTTGATCAAACTGTATGTGCAGTGTGATAGCCCTTTGAATACAGTTCCAAATTGCTTTCCAGAATGGCTGGGTCAGTTCCCAACTCCACCAACAATGCATTAGTGCCCTGGATTTTCCATAGTCCTCCAGTATTCATTATTATCTTTTTCTGTCATCCTGTCATCTTAAACAATTTGACAGGTGTGAAGTAGTACCTCAGAATTGTTATGATTTGCATTTTTCTAATCAATAACGACTTAGAACATTTTTCATGTGATTACAGATGGGTTTAATTTCTTCATCTAAAAAAAATCTGTTCATATCCTTTGACCATTTATCATTTGGGGGATTTATCTATAAAATTTATATCATCCTAATTGTAGTGATCATACACATTAAATTCTTATTCAATTTACCTATTATTACAGTGCAATATTTGTTAAAGTCACCATTATTTAAAGTGCCATATTTAAAATATATCAGTTATGTGTAAATATGTACTAAGATATTTAAATCATGACAGTTATAAAAATTTAAATGTGTAATCATAAAAATTAAAACTTCAGAGATGTTTATGATTAATTTTTCCCATCTAATACACAAAACTAATTAATTTTTTATAACTTTATTAGATAATTCTTTGATGTTCAATTACTAAAATTAAAATATGTTCAAACAAATGGTTATAAAATAAAAACATACAGTACTAGCCTAGAACCTTTCCAAAATAGAGCATGTTTTAGTGTAAATAGATAGTAACTCCTGGAAATAAAGTGCATTATTTCTTATGAAGGTGAAATGGAAACCATGAATGAAATGAAACTGAGACAAATACTCTTTTTATTCCTGAAATGAATTATTAAAGGATCCAGATCTCATGTAAACAAAACAAGTGCTATCAACTTTCTATTCAATGCTATCTTTTCAAAGGATGCCTGGCCTTTTCAATGAAACTTTCCATCACTAATCCATCAAAAAGTTGAAGTGTATATAAATATCAAAAATAAATAAATATCACTTGGCATTGTTTTGAGAAAAGATCACCATCTGTTTATCTAGGATTATTTGAGTAGCTTTCAATAGTTGAATTCTGCTTGGAATTCTCATACCTGGGAACTGAGAGAATAGTTTTATATAAAACTCAGTGATGTGATGCTGATCATTACTGGGTAATATTCCTATCACAGATATAAAAGGAATCAACATGTGTTAATATTTGAAGTTTTTAAATTCTCTAATTGTGCTTTAGCAAGAAGCAGAATGGATGATGGAACAAAGTTGAGATGACAACCTCAAGATAAAAAACAGTACTTATAAGTACTGCAATTATAATTGAGCTTCAGCACCAGATTGAAAAACAAACAAACAACTGTTAGACCAGTACTCCTTTCTGGAATGCATTTTCTGTGTGCCTTTCCATTTTATTTGTTAATTCTTTTTCCATCTTGGCATTATCTCATATAAAAATTAATTTCTCAACATGATATATACTTTCACACATGATATCCCTCTCCCATGTAAACTTCACTTTCTTCAAATTACCCAGTAGTATACTTAATTTGGATGAAGGTATAGCCCTCATAAACACTTCTACTACCTTGTGTTAGACTGTATGCACACACACACACACACACACACACACACATCCCAAACACAAAGCTTATTTGATAGTATCAGGACCCCCGTGACAGGACATCCCTCTATTTTTACTCTTCTCTACTATTTGGAGACACCCTGTTTTCTAGTGCTAAGGCTCATCAAGCAATCTGTGCCTTGAGCTTTACTTAACAACAATTTTTTTTTTTATTTTTTTATTTTTTTTTTTTTTGTGCATGCACCTTCTGGATGAATTCAGCCACAGTAAAATCCTAGAATGTTTCATATTAGTGCTAGGTGATCTCTCAGCTTAGACAAGTACTACAGTATGTATGATCTGGTAATGAAGTCCTGTTATGAATGAAAATTGTCTCATTATTGCTGCTACCTTTCACAGTTGGTTCAAAAGTTCACTTTATAGCCACTAGTATAGGTATTGAAATTTGCTCACACTAAAGCCAATCTCCTACAAAAAACAAACAAAAAAAATCCTCAGCAAGTCTATCTAGTTTCCATCCTCCAGCAGAATAAAGTTTTTTTATTCATGACCACTATTCTCTCTTTCATTTAATTTTGTTTTTATTTCATTTTAATTGTCAGAATTAACTGCTGTGATATTTTGAGTTCTTTGGTATTTTCAGAGTTAGCAGTTGCAAAATCTCTTTGACTTTTTAGACATTTGTTTTCATGTTTGACAAAAGTAGCATGGAAAATAAACTAATATAGCATTGGTTTCTATAGATGTACTGCCATTCTCTGCATTTGCTAATGGATTAATACAACTAGATTATAAATTATGTGGAAAGGGTTAATGTATAAAAAGAATGAAAATGTAAGAAGCTCTAAATTCAAAATATAGGACTTTACATTTCATCTTGAAGATTACAGAGATTTAATAGAGTTTGCTGAACAGGGGCATGGTATGAACATAGACTTTTGGAAAAATTAATTTAGGAAATGAGTTGATAATAGCTTAGAGTTGGGAAGAGTTGAAATAGAAAAACTACTTAGAAGATAAGGTAAGAAATGATAAGAATATTGGAGGCTGCCTGAGAAGAGGAAAAAAGGTATTTGTAGGACATATACTGATGAAGAAATAATAAAATTTGGCTAAAAATGTATATTAAGGATGTGTTCAAGTGAGGAATAGAGGATGACACTGAGGTTGTGGGCCTGGATAGCTGGGACAATGGTTTTGTTCATATTAATAGGGAAGCTGAAGAAAGGAGACTTTGGAATAAAAGAAAATAAATTCATATTTGGTCATAATGAATTTGAAAGAGCTGCAGGTCAACCTTTTGAAGATATGTTGTTATATAACTGTAACTTACAAGAAAGAAGTGACGTTAAATATATACATATATACATACACACACACACACACACACACACACACACACATACACATTATGGGTATGACAGTGATGAAGATCCAGTAAAAGAAAACAAAAGCAAATCATTAGAGAGGTAGAAATAGAACTAAGTAAAAAGAGTGTCACCAAAAAAAAAAATAATAATAATGATTAAAAAAATTTAGGAGAGAGTACCCAAGAAATGGGGTTGTTCAAACTTATCAAAATCTACAAAGAATTCAAGAAAGCTTAATATTGTATAAAAAGTCATTACACTATAGCAATTAAATGATGGGGAAAAGAAGTTCCAACATGCCTAGCTCAACCCTATCAAAAACAAACAAATATTTACTATATATCTACATTGTTATTCTCTATCCTACATTTATCAGGCTAAAATCTTAGGAGAGAAAAAAGCCTGCCTAAACTCACTACTTTTATTTCTTTTACTCTCACTCAGTCTTTAAGACTGTAAAATATATCTTCTAATTTTATCATTCAAATAAAGTTACTCTCTTCAAAGTTATTATTCATTTAATTACTTCACTGGGGCAATTGGGGTTAAATGACTTGCCCAAGGTTACCCAGCCAGGAAGTAGTAAGTGTCTGAGTCCAGGTTTGAAATCAGGTCCTCCTGATTTTAGGGTTGGTGCTTTATCCACTGGGCCACCAGGCTGCTCAGTTTATCTGTTTTTAAGCCTGGTTCTCACCATCTTTCCCAGACTTGAAGTTCAGGGGCTACTCAAGATCTGATACCATTACTGATTGCTTAGAAGCTTTGATCATCTCCATTTTTTACCAACAGAATTTTCCATCTTAACCAAAAATTATTTCCTTAAATAAAATATTACCTTCCATTCCCAGTCGGCAAGATTTACTAAATTGATGCCAAATGGCATGAATACCATATTAGTATTGCAAATTGTAGCTAAAACCTCTAAAACTATAGTATAGAAGAAATACTCTAGTTTAAGCTTCCCCAGTTGTTGAGATTATAAGCATATACCATTATAACTGCCACCAATAACTTCTCAATGGCAAATCTGATTGTCTTTTCTCTTTCCTCATCCTTTTTGATGTTTCATTTAAGATTAATGAACAAATAGGAAATAGCATGCATATTCAATAGGGGGTATAAAAATCTCTTTTGCCCAGTAGGAAAAGAGGAGGATAATGGGATATGGAAAGGATGGGGGCCCAGGGCCCAGGTGAGAAGAGAGAGGGCATTTTGAGAGCAGGAATGATCAGTAGCAAAACACTTTTGAAGAGAGACAGGGTGAAAGAAGAGTGAGAATAAATAAAGGGAAATTCAGTTAGCAATAGTAATTGTGAAAAAAAAAAATTGAAGCAAATTTCTCTGATGAAATATTAGTGTAAGGGAATAGAAAATACTGGAAAGTCTTCAATGATCAAAGTGAAATACTGTATACAAAGTAATAGCATCCCAGAGAATGAGGAGAATGAGTAAGTGACTTTGTTATTCTCAACAGCACAATCATCCACACCTACTCTGAAAGCATTTACAATGAAAAATACTATCCATACACAGAGAAGGCATTGAAGGAGTCTGAGTATAAATCAAAGATTTTTCTATTACTCTTTCTTTCTCTCTATTTTTAACTTAATTTTTCTTGAGAGTTTTTATTTTCATTAGGGTGGGAGATCTATGTTATATTTCACAACTTGACTTTTGTGGAAATGTTTTGCATAATTTCACATATGGTTTCTTAATTGTGGGTGGGGATAAAGGAGAGAATCTAGTACTCAAAAATCTTAAATACAAATGTCAAAAAGAGAAATTGTTTTGAATGGACACAGGGAAAATATTAAATTAATAAATTAAAATGTTAAAAAAAAAAAAAGAATTGTGAGCAACTTCTTTTCATGTTTATTCTTGCCCGAATTTTTATGACTTCTTTGTCTTCTGGGTTTCCTTCTAGCTCTCTAACAATTCCTATTCCATTCTTTATGTAATCTCACCATTTATATATACATATTCAAAGTAGAATATGATAATTTGTTTTTACATTTGGACTTGTTCTGCTAAATGTTTAAAAATCAGCAATCAAGGTGCCCTGCAAGGGGTGGGGTGGGAATATTATAAATATATAACTATATATCTACATCATACTTTTAATTATAATCTGCCTTATTAAGCTTTAATTGGTATTATTTGCCAATCACTGAAAATGTGATAATTCACTCTTATAAACTAGTATGCACTGATTCCAAGAAACTGCAAGTATATCTTTTTCTAGAGAGAAAGGACACTTTCACTGAAACTTCAAATTGTACATAAAATATATAAGATAAATATTATAAATATTTATATAAATATAATATAATAAATATTATATATATATATAATAAATATAAGATAAATATATCTAAGATAAAAGAAGAAGAGATCTTTCAAGCAAGATTGTTCCCAATCCTCTATTACACTTAAAAGTCTTTGTTTCTTTGGTGGAAGTTAATGAAAATGTCATGTTGAAGCCCCTGGTGAATTTCAAGTTTATTTTTCAAAACTGTTTTTGATGTTTTTGAATATTTTATTTTTAGAATTTTTCTTGCAGGTAATATGTTGTATTGTTTTTCTTTTAGTGTCACTTTTTTCCAATAACTATAAATTATTAACCATATTAAAAATAAAGCAAATTGAGTAGTTTCTTTGAAGAAAGTTAACATTTGATCAATAGAAAAATGCTGATGAATGAATTATGAAAGTGAATTACTAATAATATTCTATAAAATTTAGACTTTAAAAGTGCTTTGATGAGGTTTGATGCAGGGCAGAGAGTTGTGAGAATCCCTTCTGGTTGGTGCAGATCTTTCATAAAAAATTTACAAACCCAAAAAATTAGAGTGGCAAAAAGAAGTTTATTGCCACTGAGAAATCAGCTTGTGCTAGGAGGCTGACTTCCTCAGTGGCAAAGTCCTGGCAGAAAAATAAACAAGGGGTATAGAAAAATGCTGTCAGAGAGATAAACAGGAGGTATATTAACATTGAGAAGAGGGGGTCTCTTATCAGCAGGCAGGGTCCTGGCAGGCAGTTATGCTAAGGAGAGAGAGAAGGGTTCCTTGACAAGAAATGGCCCTGCTTTGGACCTCTTCCAGGTCCTGACAGGGAAGCAGGTAAGAGAGATAAAGAGGGGTTACTGCTGAAAAATGAATGTCTTCTCAGCAGGCAGGGGGTCCATGCAGGCAGCTATGCTAAGGAGAGGTCCCTTGGCCTGGCATGTTCCTGTTTTTTAGGTCCTCTGAAAAGTCCTGACATTGAGAGGCTGACATTGAGAGGAGAATGCTTTCTCAGCAGGCAGGGTACTAGAAGTAGAGCAAGCTGCTTTGGACCTTCTGTAAAGAAATGAGTTTAAAATGGCCATTTTTACAGGGAAATCTGAGACAGAAATTTCAAATGAACAAGATTCCCTCAATGCTGTCACTGCCCCCAGGCCCAGATGAGACCACTGGGAGTGGCCTTGAGACAATTTTCAGCTCAATAAGATTTGATAGAAATCTAGATCTCCTAAATGAGACATTTTTAGTGTTTTTACTAACTTTACAAACTTGGTCTTTAGTCTTTACCAACTTTACAAACTTTACTTAAGTTTGAACTAAATAGAGAATGGTCCTGAACTCAACTAATCCCACCAAGATAACAGAATGAAACCATTCTATCTTGACTCCCTGGGGAGGGTTTCTTCAAGAGGAGAGTTTCTCAAGTGTTACCCCCAAAGTCAGAGGACAGCTCCAGAGTTCCTTCCATCACTTTCATGATTGAAATCATGATATTTCCTGAAAATGTTTATCATGATGACCAGACAGTACCTAACTTTGAAAAGCATTTTATTATGTTTTTTTAATTTTTTGATAAAATGGCAGATATAAAGTTGCAATTTTACAAAAGTATTATATGTTCATCCACAGTTTATTAATTAACTAAATGCATATTCTGTATATAGCTATGTAGTAAATTGTACACAGATAAAAGGTCCTAAGTAACAGACAAATGTTCAGTTAATTAATAAGGATTTACTAAGTGTATACTAATGGCAAGCACTGGGCTAAGAGTTCAGTATTACGCCCCCCCCCCCCAAAAAAAAAAAAAGTAAAAGCCATAGAAGGGACTGACAGAAAAAGATACCTTGAGGGATTCACAATAAAGAATCCAGTTGCCCACATCCATCTGGGTTTGTGTGTTGTATGTGTGTGTATGTGCGTGCGTGTGTGTGTGCGTGTGCGTGCATGTGTGTGTGTGTGCTTTATACTTCCCTCATAATTATATTGCTCCTAATATTTTTTTTCCTTTTGACACTAAAAGTTGTGTTATTTAATATTCCCCCTGCATTTTCTCCATATATTACCATTTTAAACTTAATTTTAATTATAATTTTAAAAAAATAGAAAATGAAAGAAAAATTGAAACAGAAAAAGAAAAACACTCAGCAGAACAAAAGAGGATTCAAAATATGTAGCAAACTTCCATTTCAAGAAAATACATACAATAATAGAATACATTGTACTCAGAATTGTCCATCTTTTCTTTCCTTCCTTGTTTTTGCTTGCTTATTTGTTTTTTCACTTGTTATCTTCTGTGTACTTTTTACATTATTCTTGTTTTCCCTTTCTCCTCCCACCCCTTCCCCAAGTAAGCTACAGTTAAGCATGGATATATTTATACTTACATATGTATTCAAGTATACACACGTACACACAAACATATACATATACATATATATATATACATATATCCACACAGATACAGTTACAAATAAACATTTATATATATATATGAATATCTCTTTTTTTGTTGTTCCTGCTAACTTTTCTTCTTTACTTCTACCCACTAAATTGTTTTGATCTTACTTAATCTTCACTGTCCCAGCTTTAAGGATTCCTCCTTTATTCTCTCCCCACCAACACTTTTTCCCTTCTTTTTTATCCATTTCCCATTAATCTATATATCTGATCCCACTCTAGCTCATCTATACAGGCTTCTATGCACCACTTTATTCCTTCTACCATTACTTCTTTATAGATTTTGGAGGGAGGTATACTCACTTTTACCCCAAGCTTTATTTTTGACTACTTAATTATTAAGTACAATCTTAGATATATCGTTTATATTTCCACAAATAAAACATAAAATGTTTTTCCCTATTGGATCACTTGAAATTAGTTTTTCATGTTGGCGTTTAGGTATCAAATTTTCCATCAAGCTCAGGTTTGTTTGAAAGTCCTTTTTTCCATTCAATATTATAATTAATTTTGCTGGGTATAATATTTCTAGCCACAACTCTAGTTATTTTAATTGTTGATGTATAGTATTCCAAGACCTCTGGTCTTTTATTGTAGACGCTTATAAGTCTTGTGTGATTCTAATTGTATCTCCAACATATTTGAATTGGATTTGTTGTAGTTGTAGCTTGTAAAAAAATTTTCTTGGATCTTGGTTCAAGATGCTTTTTTTTGGTCATATCTTTTGGTAGTGTAATTCATATGTTTTCTCTGCTTGATATGTGTTGTTGTGTTTTTTTTTTTGAGATATCTCACATTCTCTTTTATTTTTTCATTTATATTGCTTTGTTTTATTATTTCTTGGTCTCTTATGTCTTCATTGCCTTCCTCCTCTCCAATTCTAATTTTGAGTCATTTTTTTCATTAGGACTCTGAATTTCATTTCCAGTTGATTGGCTTTCTTTTCATAATGTTGTTTTTCTTGAATTGGTCTTAATTTTTTTCATAGTTTTTCTTCAATCTGTCTTTCTCATTTGATATTTGAAGCTTTTCTTCAGCTCTATGTATTCTTTTTGGGTATGTAACTACTTAATGCTAATACTCCAGAGTAGGAGAATTGTTTTTCTCAGTATCCACTTTTGAAGATGAACACAGGACTTCTTATTTTCAGAGTAACTTTCTATAGTTGAGTTTTTTCCTCCTTTGCCTGTTCATAAAAAAAAAAAAAAAAAAAAAAAAAAAAAAAAAAAAAAAAAAAAAAAAAAAAGATAAAAGCATGGTATTGATACCTAAATCAGGTAGGACAAACACAGAGAAAGAAAATTATAGACCAATCTCCCTAATGAATGTTGATGCAAAAATCTTAAATAAAATATTAGTAAAGAGATTACAGATAATCATCCCAGGATAATACACCATGACTAAGTAGGATTTATACCAGGAATGCATGGCTGGTTCAATATTAGGAAAACTATTAGAATAATTGATTACATCAATAACCAACTTTAAAAAAAAACATATAATTATTTCAATAGATGCAGAAAAAAGCATTTGATAAAATCCCACACCCATTCCTATTAAAAACACTTGAGAGTATAGGAATAATTGAACTTTTCCTTAAAATAGTCAGTAGCATATATTTAAAACCATGAGCAAGCATTATATATGCAATGGGGATAAATTAGAACCATTCCCAATAAGATCAGGGGTAAAACAAGGTTGTCCACTATCACGATTGCTATTCAAAATTGTATTAGAAATGCTAGCCTTGGCAATAAGAGAAGAAAAAGAGATTAAAGGAATTAGAGTAGGTAATGAGGAAACCAAACTATCAATCATTCTTTGCAGAACATATGATGGTATACTTAGAGAACGCCAGAGAATCAACTAAAAAGTTATTAGAAATAATATACAACTTTATTTTTTTTTAATGGTAGATATCTTTATTTAGAGTTTGATCTTCCATTTCCACTTGTGATAGATACCACTGCTCCAGAAGTCCATATGAACCTAAACTGAGTATTTTTTCTTTCTTTTATTTTTTTTTAAATTTATTTATTTAATAGCCTTTTATTTACAGGTTATATGCATGGGTAACTTTACAGCATTAACAATTGCCAAACCTCTTGTTCCAATTTTTCACCTCTTACACCCCACCCCCTCCCCCAGATGGCAGGATGACCAGTAGATGTTAAATATATTAAAATATAAATTAGATACACAATAAGTATACATGACCAAACCATTATTTTGCTGTACAAAAAGAATCAGACTCCGAAATATTGTAAAATTAGCTTGTGAAGGAAATCAAAAATGCAGGTGGGCATAAATATAGGGATTGGGAGTTCAATGTAATGGTTTTTAGTCATCTCCCAGAGTCTTTCTCTGGGCGCAGCTGGTTCAGTTCATTACTGCTCCATTGGAAATTATTTGGTTGATCTCCTTGCTGAGGATGGCCAGGTCCATCAGAATTGGTCATCATATAGTATTGTTGTTGAAGTATATAATGATCTCCTGGTCCTGCTCATTTCACTCAGCATCAGTTTGTGTAAGTCTCTCCAGGCCTTTCTGAAATCATCCTGTTGGCCATTTCTTACAGTACAGTAATATTCCATAATATTCATATACCACAATTTATTCAGCCATTCTCCAACTGATGGACATCCATTCAGTTTCCAGTTTCTAGCCACTACAAAGAGGGCAAAATAATGCACAACTTTATCAAAGTTTCAGTATACAAAATAAATCCACATAGATCATCAGCATTCTTATATATCACTAACAAAATCCAACAGCAAGAGCTACAAAGAGAAATTCCATTTAAAATAACCATTGATAATATAAAATATTTGTGAATTTATCTGCCAAGAGAAACTCAGGAACCAGATAAGCAAAACTACAAAACACTTTCCATACAAATAAAGTCAGATCTAAGCAAATGGAGAAATACCAAGTGCTTGTGGATAGGTCAAGCAAATATAATAAAGATGACAATACTCCCTAAATTAATCTATTTATTTAGTGCTATACCAGTCAAACTACCAAGAAACTATTTTAATGACCTAGAAAAAATAACAAAAAAATTCAAATGGAAGAATAAAAGGTCAAGAATTTCAAGGGAATTAATGATGAAAAAATCAAATGAAAGTTGTCTAGCTGTACCAGATCTAAAACTATATTATAAAACAGAGATCATCAAAACCATTTGCTACTGGCTAAGAAATAGACTAGCTGATCAGTAGAATAGGTTAGGTTCACAGAACAAAATAGCCAATGACTATAACAATCTAGTATTTGAGAAACCAAAAGCTCCACCCCCACCCCATTTTGGGATAAGAATTCACTATTTGACAAAAACTGCTGGGAAAATTGGAAATTAGTGTGGCAGAAAGTAGGTATAGACCCACACCTACCACTGTATGCCAAGATAAGGTTGAAATGGGTTTATGATTGAGACATAAAGAATGACACTATAAACAAATTAGAAGAACATAGTATAGTTTACCTCCCAGATTTGTGGAGCAGGAAGACATTTGTGATCAAAGAAGAACTAGAGACTTCCGGCCAAGATGGCGGCGAGAAGGCACATAGCTGTGTAAGCTCCGCATTTTCTCTCAGAATTCATCTCATTACAAGCCTCTGAATTAATGCCTGACTGAAAAAAAAAAACCCACAAATAGTTACCAAGAGAAGACATCCTTGAGATTCGCCAGGAAAGGTCTGTTTTTGCCCGAGGGTGGGACAGTTTTAGATCGGGCACTGGTTGAGGGCAGCAGCAGTGAGAGCTTGGCAGGCAGCTCACAGCCGAGCAGACCGGAGGGGGTTGGGGTGTGATCTCAGCCATCTCTGTGGGGAGAGCTTCACTACAGGATTGGATACTTTGCCCTGGCAGCAAGTCAGTAGCCCAGCAGAGAAGCTAAAAAACACCGGGGGTGAAGAATACAACCCCAAACAGCTGGAGTTCCTTGAGACCAGCCACCCCTCCCCCACAGCGTTTCAGCACGCTCCCAGAGTCTCAGAACGCAGGCGCAGCACAGTCCTGCTTAGTGCCTCGTGCTGCCCCTCGTCTGTAGAGGGAAGCTTGGTAACCACGCAGCCCCCCCTGAAAAGCAAATTCCATTTGTGGTTTTTTTCCTTTTTTTTCCTTTGCTAGTTTGTCTCTGATTCTTCTCTGACAAAATGAGCAAAAAGTTAAAAAGGACCTTAACGATTGACAGCTTTTATACAGACAGAGAGCAGACTCTAAACCCTGAGGAGACAAAAAACAGATTATCTTCAGGTGAATACCCCCAGGAGGAGATCATCTGTTCCTCAGTACAGATGAATCTCAAGGAAGAATAAAAAGGCTCTCACAAGAGAGCTAGAAGAAAATGGGAAAAGGAGAGGGAGGCTTGGCAAGAGAGTCTGGAGAAGTCATCCCACCAATTAAAGACAGAATGGATAAAGAAATAAAATTTGAAAATAGGATTAGTGAACTGGAAACAGAAAATAGCTCACTAAAGAATAAAATGGGCGAAATGGAAAAACATTCCAAAAGAACAAATTGGACAATAGAAAAGATATAAAAAAGTGAATGAAGAAAACACTTCATTGAAAATAAGAATAGAACAAATGGAACTGAATGACTCAAGGAGACAAGAAGAACCAGTCAAGCAAGACCAAAAAAGCCAAACAATGGAGAAAAATGTGAAATACCTTCTGGGGAAAACAACAGACCTGGAAAACAGGTCTAGGAGAGACAATCTGAGAATCATTGGACTCCCAGAAAAAATACGATGAAAAAAAAGAGCCTGGACATTTTTCCAGGAAATTATAAAGAGAACTGCCCAGAAGTCATAGAAATAGAGGGTAAAATAGACATTGAAAGGATTCACCAATCACCCACCGAAAGGGATCCTAAAATCAAACACCAAGAAATATAGTGGCCAAAGCCGAACCCCAAAACAAAGGAAAAATACCTAAGCAGCTAGAAAACCCAATTCAAATATGAGGAGCCACAATAAGGATCACCCAAGATCTAGCAGCATCCACATTAAAAGATTGAAGGGCCTGGAATATGATATCGAAAGGCTAAGGACCTGGATGCAAACCAAAAAAACTTACTTAAACAGAATGAGACTTTTTTCCAGGGAAAAGATGGTCATTCAACAAAAAGTAATTTCACCTATTTTTGAAAAAAACAGAACTTAACAAGAAGTTTGATTCAAAATAGAACTCAAGAAAAACCAAAACTCAAGAAAAAAAAAAATCTTGGGAACTATATTTCGTGTAAAGATGTATAAAAAAATACATGCATCCTTATTCTAGAAATTAGAGGTGGAAAGGAATTGTATTAGAAAAGGGAAAGTGAGGGATATATATCACAAAGAGGCAAAGGAAACCATTATATCTGGAGAAAAGAATGGAGGGGATGAATATAGGGATATTTTAGCCATAAGAATTGACTTTTAAGAGAAAAAAAATTCCAATATATGGGAAACCTCCCATCTATTGAAAAGGAGAAGGGAAAAAGTGAAAGGAAGGAATAAGCAAGAGGGGAATAAGAAACTGAGAGGGAAAGGAGTAAGATAGGGGAGGAACTTAAGGTGGGGGGAGGGATAAAAAATGGAAAAAGGGGAAATTTAATGGAAGGGGGGAAGGGGGGAAAGAAGGGAAAAAGATAAATAGGGGAACAAGATGCGTTCAGAATTGGAAAACCATAAAGGAAGGGGAAACCCCCATGGGGAAGGATTAGCAGAATGGATTAAAAGCCAGAATCCTACAATATGTTGTTTACAAGAAACACACCTGAAGCAGGGAGATTTACAGAATAAAGGTAAAAAGGATGGAGAAAAACCATGCCCAAAGCAAAAAAGCAGGGTGCCATCCTGATCTCAGATCAAAAAAAACAAAAAATTGATCAATTAAAAGAGATAAAGGAAGGGCACATTCTTGCAAAGGGAGATAAAAATGAAACAATATCAATATTAAACAATTATGCACCAAGTGGTGAGCATCAAATTTTAAAGAGAAATTAAGAGAGCGAAGAAGAAATAGATAGCAAAACTATAATAGTGGGAGATCTCAACCTTGCACCTCAGAATTAGATAAATCAAACCACAAAATAAATAAGAGGTCAAAGAGGTAAATAGAATACTAGAAAAAGTTAGATATGATAGACCCTGAGAAAACGAAATGGAGACAGAAAGGGAGTACACTTTTTTCAGCAGTTCATGGAACCTATACAAAAAAGACCATATATTAGGACATAAAACCTCAAACTCAAATGCAGTAAGGCAGAAATAGTGAATGCATCCTTTTCAGACTACGATGCAATAAAAATTACACTCAACAAAAAGCCAGGGGAAAGTAGACCAAAAAAAATTGGATACTAAATAATCTCATACTAAAGAAGATTGGGGAAACAGCAAATCATAGACATAATTAATAACTTCACCCAAGAAAATGACAAAATGAACATCATATCAAAATGTGGGATGCAGCCAAAGTGGTAATAAGGGGAAATTTCATTCTTTAGAGGCTTATTGATAAAGTAGAGAAAGAGAAGGTCAACGAATTGGGCTTACAACTAAAAAATGCTAGAAAAGGAACAAATTAAAAAACCCCAGTCAAACACTAAACTTGAAATTTAAAAATAAAAGGAGAGATCAATAAAATTGAAAGTAAAAACATTGAATTAATTAATAAAAAAGTTTTCTATGAAAAAAACAACAAAATAGACAAACCCTTAAATCTGATTAAAATAGGAAAGAGGAAAAATCAAATTGTTACTTAAAAAATGAAAAGGGAGAACCGCCACAATGAAGAGGCAATTAAAATAATTAGGAATTACTTTCCCAACTTTTTATGGCAATAAATTGATAACTTAAAATGAAATGGAAGAATACCTTCAAAAATATAGTTGCCCAGATTAACAGAGGAAGAAGTAAATATCCTAAACAGTCCCATCTAGAAAAAAGAAATGAACAACTTTCCAACCCCTAAGAAAAAATCCCCAGGACCAGATGGATTTAATTTGAATTATACCAAACATTTAAAGAACAATTAACCCCAATGCTATATAAACTATTTGAAAAATAACAAGGAGTCCTACCAAACTCCTTTCCACAGACATGGTACTGATACCAAACCAGGTAGCCTGGAAAACAGAGAAAGAAAAAATTATAGACCAATTCTCTAATGAATATCGGTGCTAAAAAATCTTAAATAAAAATATTAGCAAAAAAGATTACAGAAAAAATCATTCACAGGATAATACACTATGATCAATTAGGATTTATACCAGGAATGCAGGGGGTTCAATATTAGGAAAAACTATTAGCATAATTGACTTATTAATAAGCAAATTAACAAAACCATATGATCATTCTCAATAGATGCAGAAAAAAGATTTGATAAAAAATCCAACATCCATTCCTAATAAAACACTTGAGAGTATAGGAATAAATGGACTTTTTTTAAAATAGTCAGGAGCATATATTTAAAACCATCAGTAACATCATATGCAATGGAGAAAAACTGGCTTTCCCAGTAAGATCTGGAGGAAGCAAGGTTTACGTCACCATTATTATTCAATATTGTATTAGAAACACTAGCCTCGGCAATAAGAGTTGAGAAAGAGATTAAAGGAATCAGAATAGGCAGGAGGAAACCAAACTATCACTTTGCAGATGAAGATGGTTACTTAGGAGAACCCTTGAGCTACGAAAAGCTATTAGAAATAATCCATAACTTTAGCAAAGTTGATTATAAAATAAACCTAAATCCTCAGCATTTTATACATCACCAACAAAACCAACAGAAGAGGTACAAAGAGAAATTCCATTCAGAATAACTTCCCAGCATAAAATATTTGGGAATCTATCTACCAAAGGAAAGCAAATTATTGAGCTAAATTACAAAAAAACTTTCCACACAAATAAAGTCAGATTAAACAATTGAAAATATCGGCCCTGGATAGGCGAGCGAATATAATAAAGATGCAATACTCCCTAAATAACTATTTATTTAGTGCTATACCAATCAGACTTCCAAGAAAAATATTTTAATGATCTAAAAAAAAAAAAAAATTCATATGTATTAATAAAAGGTCAAGAATTCAAAAAGAATTAATGAAAAAAATAAATGAAGGTGGCTTAGTTTCCGGGATCTAAAAACTATATTATAAAGCAGCAGTCACCAAAACTAGCCACTTAGTATTGGCTAAGAAAAGATTAGTTGATCAGTGGAACAGGTTAGGCACAAACAGAATAGTCAACTATAGCAATTTAGTGTTTGGACAAACCCAAAGATCCTCACCTTTGGGATAAAAATTTATTATTTGACAAAAAATGCTGGATAACTGGAAATTATATTAAGAAATAGGCATGGACCCACACCCTTTAACACCGTATACCAAGATAAGATCAAAATGGGTCCGTGATTTAGACATAAAGAATGAGATTATAAACAAATTGGAGGAACATAGGATAGTTTATCTCTTAGACTCGTGGAAGAGGAAGAAATTTGTGACTAAAGACGAACTAGAGACCATTATTGATCACAAAATAGAAAAATTTTGATTACATCAAATTAAAAAGCTTCGTACAAACAAAACTAAGTAAAAAATTGAAAGGAAGCCAAACTGGGAAAACATCCAAGTTAAAGGTTCTGATAAAGGCCTCATTTCAAAAATATATAGAGAGCTGACTCTAATTTGTAAGAAACCAAGCCATTCTCCAATTGATAAATGGTCAAAGGATATGAACAATTTTCAGATGATGAAATTGAAATCATTACCACTCATATGAAAGAGTGTTCCAAATCATTATTAATCAGAGAAATGCAAATTAAGACAACTCTGAGATACCACTACACACCTGTCAGATTGGCTAAGATGACAGGAAAAAATAATGATGAGTGTTGGAGGGGATGTGGGAAAACTGGGACACTGATACACTGTTGGTGGAGCTGTGAACGAATCCAACCATTCTGGAGAGCAATCTGGAATTATGCCCAAAAAGTTATCAAACTGTGCATACCCTTTGATCCAGCAGTGTTTCTACTGGGCTTATACCCCAAGGAGATACTAAAGAAGGGAAAGGGACCCACATGGGCAAAAATGTTTGTGACAGTCCTCTCTCTAGAGGCAAGAAATTGGAAACTGAGTGGATGCCCATCAATTGGAGAATGGCTGAATAAATTATGGTTTATGAATGTTATGGAATACTATTGTTCTATAAAATATGACCAGCAGGATGATTTCAGAGAGGCCTGGAGAAACCTATATGAACTGATGCTAAGTGAAATGAATAGAACCAGGAGATCATTATACACAGGAATAATAAGACTATATGATGATCAATTCTGATGGACATGGCTCTCTTCAACTTCGAGATGATTCAAACCAGTACCACTTGTGTGGTGATGAAGAGAGCCATCTACACTCAGAAAAAGAACCACAGGACCAGAGTGTGGAACATAACATAGCATTCTAAGTCTGTTGTTATTTGATTGCATTTTGTTTTTGGTTTTGGTTTTGGTTTTTGTTTTTTGGGTTTTTTTCTTTTTCTTCCTTCTTGATCTGATTTTTCTTGTGCAACAAGATAACTGTATAAATATGTCTACACACATTGGATCTAACATGTATTTCAACGTATTTAACATGTATTGGACTACCTGCCAGCTAGGGGAGGGGATGGGAGGAAGAAGGGGATAATTTGCAACAAAAGATCAGATGCAAGAGTCATTGTTGGAGTTGGAAAAGTTATCCATGCATATGCTTTTTAAATAAAATGCTTTAATAAAAAAATTTAAAAATAAAAAATAATGATAAGAGCTTATAAGTGTAATCACCTCTAATCCTGAGGTTGGGAAGCTTGGGGAAGGTGCCTCTTGCTTCAAGTCTTTTTTCCCCCTTTCATCCTCAGGTCCTCTCCTTTGGCCTGCAACTCCAAACAAAGAACTCTACCATTCTATAAGTGCTTTACTGTTCCACTGATTCTGAATACACCTGGAAGTGTTGGTTCCTTCTTGCCCAGGGTTGACAATAGAAATATCATGTTTTGCATTTTCTTCCTCTTCCTACCCCCACAACTTCCCCTTTTTGTTTTTATTTTTTTTTTACTCTTCTAGACGATACGCAAACAAACAAACAAAAAAAGCTGTTATGCAGTAGCTAAATGGAGCCACATATTTATGACAAACTTTAGGTGTCAAAAAATTAACTATCTTTATTTTTTTGTCTTAGCTTTTTAATTAATTTAATTTCATATTTAGTTATTGCTATCAGCTACAAATTCCTAAGCAAATGAAGAGAATTATTTGAAACCTAAAGGCAAAGTAATAAGACATCTATGTTTCTTTAAAAAGGAAAACAATTTGATTTCTCTACAGTGTCCTTATTACAAAGAATATCCTTTATATTCCTGTTAGTGGAGAGAATATGGGTATGTTCTTATATGTAAATCATATTATATACCAAATTTTTACTGTCATCATACAGAAATTATTTTAGTAACATACACATCATTGTACTGCCTATGACTCCTGAATTTTCTCAGAATAGATGCAAGAACATATTCCCCATAGTGATGTAATGCTATAATGAGGAAAAATAAACAAAAAACACTCAAATGGGGATTTCAGGAAGCCCAGGATTTTTCTGCTGATTTTACCACTGAGTTGCTAAGTAGCTTGGAAAACATTATTTAGTCTTCATGGGGTTAAGCTGTTTCTTTTGAAAAATTAAGACATAGAAACAGATCAGCAAGACATCTTTAAGCTACATCATTCTGTGGTTCTGAAAGTTATTACAAAACTTACTAGAGATTGAATCTGAAAATATCCCAGCAATTTTCAAAAAAAATAAAAAAAGCTTATTGCTTGTCTGACAAATAATAGATTATATTCTTAAGAATGGTACAAAAAAGTGTGTTAACAAGATGGATTATCTGTTCTAACTCAATAAATAGACTAATGTTATTCTTAATATGGCATAGAATCTAAGGAGGAAAATTTTCAATTAGAACTTTATATGAGACACAGATTTTTAATTTCATGAAAGACACAGGTAGAATTGAGGAACTTTTCTATTCTCTTATCTCCTACTTCCAAACCAAAATCTGGGGGAAATCTCTACACTGATTCAACTCTCATTCTTCAGCAGAAGTAAAAACTTTTTTTTTTGAAGTTGCATTAAAGAGAGAGGTATGGCAGGTATAATAATAAGAAGTATTTTATAACACATTACTTTTTAAAATTCCTTTACTTTTTAAAAGTAAGAAAACAAATGGAGAGAGGAGTTATGTCTCCCTAGGTATCACATAACTAGAAAAAGTCTGAAGCAGAATTCAGTATTAGTACTTCCCTGGGGTTCCCTTTTTTTGCTGGTCTTTGCTTGCAGCCAATTTTTCTGTACTCAGTTTCTCCTCATATCTCTTCTCCACTCATCAGTCACATTTCCTTCCTAAATTCCCTATGGTTTAAATTGACTTATGGTATCAATACCCAAAATCCTTCATCAGATATGATGCTCATTCTTCACCAAACTGTTGGGTTCCATACATACAGTATACAGCAGATTAGTTAAAACTGAGATCTGTAAGATATTTTATTTAAAAAGCTTAGACTCATAGCTCAGAGGCAAACTGTGTGCTGTGATGTAATTTTAAACCTAAAAATGCTTCTGCTGCAGAAATTCATCACTAATTTGTTGAGGTTTATGACAAGAACAGTTTTAGTCAGTAGAGTGGATCAAAGTACACTGTACATTTGTGCAGGAAAAAAAAAAGTAAACTAAGGTTATTTTGGGCCAGCAGAGACAAAACTCCTGTACCAAAGGAAATGTTTGACTCTGCTAAGACATCATAGAGAAAGATAGCAATAATCTTTGAAAAGAATCTCTTGCCCAATAATTCACAATCAATATCCAACAAGGAATAATAAAACTGAGATGTATCTGCAACAAATAAGTTGCTTATTTATTTCATGAAAGATATAAATATAGATATTGACATATCACTCTACATGTAGATTTACATCTATATATAGATATATACACACATACCAAATCCAAAAGAAGAAGGAAGCTCTGGAGGTCTAAGAAATTCAGTTTCATGAGTGACTTATTTTGATTACAGTAGATGTGAGGACAGTGCAACTCCTTCCCAATGAGCCCACTGCCAAAGAATCATAGAATTCAACCTATGAGGGAGGCTAGAAACCTTCTAATTCATTTTTTTCATTTTATAAATAAAGGGA
Organism: Sarcophilus harrisii; assembly: GCF_902635505.1. Lineage (NCBI taxonomy): Eukaryota > Metazoa > Chordata > Mammalia > Dasyuromorphia > Dasyuridae > Sarcophilus > Sarcophilus harrisii. Next base: position 135,253,334 of record NC_045430.1, on the reverse strand, counting down.
ATGGAGGCAGACAGAGGTTATGTTATTTGCCTAGAGTTATTCAACTAGTAAGTATCTGAGGCCAGATTTGAAATCAAAACTTCCAGATTCCAGGGCCCAGAGCTCTATTCACTGTGCCAACAAATTCATTTTTTAAAATAGTACTTTTTTCTCCAAAATTGCATGTCAAGAAAATTTTTGGAATTCATTTTTACAAGATTTTTTTTCAAATTCATCTCTCTCCCTTTTCTTCTTTCTTCCTAAAATGGTAGGCAATTTGATATAGGTTATTCATATACTATCATATAGAAGATATTTCCACATTAGTCACAGTTGTCAAAGAAGAAATAGATAAAAAGGAAAATAAACTATGAAAAAAGATAAAATGGGGAAAAAAATCATGATTCAATCTGCATTAAAATTACATCAATTCTTTATCTTGATATGGATAACACTTTCCTTTAAGTCCTTTGTATTTAGATCTTTATTTTGCTAAAAAAAGAGCTGAGAAATTTATAGATGATCATCACATAATGTTGCTAATGGTATGTCAATATTTTGCTGATTCTACTCATTTCACTTTGAGCCAAGAAGGAGGTTGTCTAGTTGTCCAAGGTTGTGCTTAAGCACATTGATCTTTGGCCACTGCAGGTTGCCTGTTTGCTTGTAACTACAATGAAGAATGTGGAGGTTTTTAGAAATGGAATCTTCCTGTTCCTCCTAATTATGTTCAGGTATCTGGGAAGTCCTGGTGTTGGGGTTTGCCTGCCTCTGCTGGTTTGCTGGGATGCTTCCTGTACTGGACTGTGTTTTTTTTGTCTGAGTGAGACAGATCTTTCTTGGCAAAATTCCATGCTTCTTAAGCAAAATGATTGCATCACCACATCTTTTTGCTGGTTCTGCTGATTCAAGATTTGTTTCAGAGTGCTATTATATGGTTATTTGGAAGTGAATATGGGAGAGTCATGGCGATTTTTTTTACTTACTATTCTATATTGGTTCCTATAAGTCCCCCTCTATAGTTCCTTCTAATGGAAACATTTATCACTAGAATTTTAACATGTGGTGTCTTTTCAGAAATTGAAATACAAAGTCATAAGAAGAGAGCCCTGAATAAATAATCTAGGTAAGTGTACTCTAGGCTGCTTGATATGTATTCTACCTATAAAGTGCCATTTTCTTCTCTTGTGATGGGAGAAGGAGAAGAAAACATTTCACTCTTCTCCTTTGGCTATAAATGAAGTACATCTTATTTCACTTGCATATAAAACAGAAGGGGTCACTCTTCCAACAAGAATCCATCATCTTGAGTTTTCTTCAATCATCAGAATAAAGTTCATATCTCTGACACCCAATTAGGAAAGTTCCAAGAAAGTCTATCTCTCTAAAGACTGGCTTTAGGCAAAGATACATTTTCTATTATCTCATCATGTTGAATGTTGGCATAGCAAATTTTTCAGTGGTTCTCCATGGACATACAATAACTGTAACTTTTTGAATTCTGCTACAAATATCTTTGAGTTCAATTTCCCTCCTCTCTTCTGTTCTTTCTTACTCATCTCCTTTTCTCTTTTATCTCTTCTCCTTTCCAACAATACAAATAAGGATTGTATTAATTGATTATGTCACTTCCTAGAGAAACTGTTATCTGCTCATTGGGATTTCCCAGAACTGACTTATCAGCCAAATAGATCTTTGAAGGTCTGAACTGTGCCTTCACAATCACTAAAAAGGTGATGTAATAGAATTTCAGAAAATTTGCCAGGGATATTGGCTGTTTGAACTTGGCTCTTAGCAAAAAAAAAAAAAGGTAGTGGGGGAAAAAAAGAACCTAGAGTAGAATGGTAATGTAAAGGTTAGAGCTGTATTAATTAACCCTTCCTTTTATCCTTAGCTACCCACAAGCTCTCTCTCCAAAGCAAACTTTGTGGCCTGCTCTCTTGCCTTTGGGGCACATTACAATTTTATCCTGCAGTTTAATTTATGTGCTGAGACCTCTGCTAGCACTGGAGTATTATGTTCTTGTTATAAACCTTGTGTTGATCCTGAGGAATGGTCTAAAGAGAAGCATCACAGTCTTATGCCATTTCTGCTTGTAGCAATTTTATCATTAAAGATATAGAAATGTAAGTATTACTTGACCTGGGTGTTATACTCTTCCAGGCTAAATCTATATTCAAATGCCCCATACTTGATCCATCCTATCATATCATTCTTTTCGATAATAATATAAAAAGGTCAATGAAAATGTCTCTGATAAGCACAGTTTTCATACTAATTATAGATATCCACAGTATACAGGAAAAGTAAAAAGAAGTAACCAATAAGTTTCAGCTCTAGAGTGAATGAAAGCTGAAAAAAGAATTGAAGGTAACCTTTTCTAGTCAAGTAATAGATCTAGAAATGACATCTCAAAGATCATGCTACTAAAAATAGTTTTTCAATGGAAAAGGCAAAGTTTTTATCTTTAAAACTGAGTATGCTCCATTATACAATGGTAAGTTATAGCTTTCCTCAGCCATAAAGCTGACAAAACATTATCTTCATATGAAATACAAGTCTATAGATTAAAATTTTAATAAATGAACTTATATGAAAAATTTTGATAGGTTATTATTTGTCAAGCAATATCCATGCTTTAAATATTGTGACAGTATATGTTAGCATAAGTTATATGACAAGTGACACAGTCCTTTGCAGTGGTAATTGAATATGTACTTGAGAAATGAAGTTGTATGCTAGAATATCAATATTACTGTCAGGGGACAGCTGCAATACTTTATGGAGCAAGATGGTTGTCTGTGTCTTAAAAAATAAAGTGACTTCCATCACTGCTTACAAAAGATTATCGATTTAGATTTGAAAGGGACCTCAGAGGCTCTCACATTCAATGTCCTCATTTGGCAGAGGAGGAAACAAGCCCCAGTAGTGACTCAATTAAATGATATCTCTAAGAATGTGATTCATGAGAAGAAGGCCCCACAATTTTGAAGTAAAACTAAATTAAAAAGATAAGGGGAAAGTAAACAAGCTCTGTATTTAAGCTAAGAGATGAATTCAAAAAAAGATGATCAAAGATTATGTTATGCCAAAACCCTCATTTTATAAGAGACAAAGAGAAAATAAAGAAAGAATTGAAACATATATGACACAAGTATGGAAAACCAGATTTCAAAATAAGCTAGAAAGAGAACAAAATAAAAATGAGCATGAAGTTAATTACTTCTCGGAAAAGGGTGCCACGATTGTGCTACAAGTTGAAAGAAACACACTAGCACTTGGTGAAATAAGAAAAAGATTTGTATAGAAAGTATTACTTGAGTTGTGTCTTGAAGAAAGAAAGGGATTCTAAAAGCTAGAAATAATTACGGATAACATTCTAACCATGGGCAACAGGAGCAAAAGCGTAGAGTTAGAGGATGGAATTTGGGAATGTCCTATGTAAGGAACAGAAAGAAGACCATTTTCTTCAGGGCTCTAAAAGATACATGGAATCCAAGGCAATTACAACAAGTTTGGATAGAAAATACCATCTGCATCCAGAAAAAGAACTATAGAGATTGAATTTAATCAACCCATGCTATGTTCACTTCTTTTTTTCTGTTTTTTCCCCTAACTCATGTTTTCCCCTTTTGTCCTGATTTTTCTCTTCCAGTATGATTCATAAAGTAATGCATACTAAAAAGTAATTAATTAATTAACATGAAAAACATACATAAAAGAGTATATATTTTGTTCTGGAGACAACAGGGAACTTAAAAAGTTTTGTAGAGGAATGAGATGATAAAATCTGAAGTTAAACAAAAGCACTCTACAACAATTGGTAGAGTTGTATGGAGTGGTGAGGGAAAATGAGAGACAATTAAGGAATGTAGAATACTACTGTGCTGTGCAAAATGAAGTAGAAGTTTTTTTGTTTTTTGTTTTTTTTAATGTGGAAAGACTTGCATGAAATAATGCATTATGAAATGAGTGGAACCAAAAGAACATTATATACAGGAACAGTAATATTGTTTGGAGAGTAACTGTAAATGATTAAGCTATTCTGAGTAACATGGTCATTCAAATCAACTACAGAGGACTTATGAAGGAAAATTCTGTCTACCTCTAGAGAAACAACTAATATATGGAAGCATCTATGGTATGGTACCACCTATATATGTGAGTCAAATATTGGCCTTTTCTTTTCTAACACAGGATTGTGAATGAGAGAGGAAGATAATTTGGAATTCAAAATGTACAAAGTAATTAATTAAAATATATGTGTGTGTGTGTGTGTGTGTGTGTGTGTGTGTATATGTATATATATATATTTGAGGTCATATCTATGTGACTGGAGAGCATGAGTCATGAACAGAAGGATGGATGGATGGATGGATGAATAAAAAGAAATTATTAAACACTTACTAGGGACAAAGCATTAGGTTAAGCATTGGGTATACAAACTGAAGAAGTTGGATAGTAAATGTTTTCAAAAAGCTCATATTCTAAAGAGGAAAGCATTACATGTAAGTGGTTTCAGCTGAAGGTCAGTTAGAAAGGCTCCATGGTGCTTTGATAAGTAAAAGGTAATTCTTCTTCTTCACTGTCATTTATACAGTTAAAATTATCTCGTCTCTGGTGTTGAGCCATTTGACAATGTTTAAAACTTTGGTAGCAAGAACTTTCTTTCCTCATTATTTAGAAGCTGTAGTTTTTGAGAAGGTGAGTGCTAGAATATCTGAAGAATTAGGTTTTAGGTCACAATTCAATAAGGATTTATCTGAATAAATGCATGATGGTTATCAGCTCAGAGTGAAAATAGGACTACTGCCTTGGGGATAAGAAGAAAAGACAAAATTTGGCAAAGTTATTGTAAATATAATGAGGAGTTGAAGATAATTCTGGGAAACTGGAAAGGTGGTAAAGCCTTAGGGAGACATGGGGAAGAATAGGAAAGAGTAGGGTTTGGAAGGAAGATAGTGAGTTCAATTTTTGATATGATAAATTGCACATGTCTCTGAGTCATTCAGTCTGGAAAGTCATTCTGCTTGTCCCTATGCTGTCATCCTTAGGATTCCAAGACTGTTAAGCTCCTTTCCTAAGCTATCTTTCCAGAAAAATAGAGTAGATTACCCCCTCCTTGACCTTTATAGGACATATATTGTTTGTTCTGAGGAATCAATGGCAAACTCAAGATCTTTGTAGGATAAGCACTGGAAAGCAAAATCTTCCTCTTGACTACAGCATCACTGCTATCCATGCTGTTTCCCATTAAATATGAGCATATCCTATATTCTTTTATTCTTTTTTTTCTACTGCACTCATTGAAACACTTCTATAGCAAAGTTAGAAAAGTCTCCCCACATCTCCCCAATCTAAAGTCACATGATTTGAATTAAGACTAATTACTGACATGAAGGAGAGTATCACCAAAAGAAAATGAAGTTTCAAGAAGTACCCACAATAGGAAGCATATAAGAGTAAGAAATGTAGGACCTCTTAGCATCTATATATCTCGGCTCCCTCGGGTATAAAGTGATGTGGTTGAACTAGATGAACTCTAAGGTCACTATCACCTAGAAGTGTGAGTCTAGATTCTTGGTTTCTTATTCCTACTTTTTTTTCATTCTAGTGCTTCCTGAAACATTACTTTCTTAAAACTCTTTCTAATGTTGCTATTCCATTTCTAATATATCTTTATAATCAGGGCTGGGGTGAAATCACATACTTGAAACCTGTCCTCTGGCAACACTCAGCAATTCCCCTTCCTCCATTAAAGGTCTCTCAATTCTGTCCAGATTCACTTTCTATTATTTAATGGCCTCAAAGTTCCTCTCCCTCTAGCTTCATTACCTTGAGTATGTGGATCAAATTTCTAAATAGCCCCATTTGAAGCATTCCTTAACTTTCTCAACTCCATTGACTTCAGATTTCAGACTCAATCTGAAGCATGCAAATAAAGATTAAATCTTATTTACCTTTGCTTAACTGAATTTCCTCCAAGTGAAGGATTTTTATTAATGAATTGAGTCAACAGCTAATTTATTAGCTAATATACAAATATGTTTAAGGGATTCTAAACCCATAACATTAGTTCAAAGGCCAAAATAGAGTTCCATGGAAGCCAGTGAAATGACACTTTTTTGATTAACTCATTTAATATCCATTGCAGTATTATTACAGATTAAATTAAATTAAATACTCAAAATTGAGCAAAATTTTCTCCAGAGACTTACATAAAGCAATGTCAATAATGCAAAATCTATGAGATCTCACTCAGGTCTTACTAAATCATTTTCATGTTTAATATCCACATTGTCTTTAGAATTATATGGTTTGGTAGTCTCACAATTGGGTCTCTACCCCAAAGAGAATGTGTAAGAGGGAAAAGGACCCAAATGTGCAAAAAATGTTTGTAGCATCTCTTTTTGAAGTGCAAAAAAGTGGAAATTGAATGGATGTCCATCACCTGGGAACTGGCTGAATAACTTATGCTATATGAAGGTAATGGAATATTGTTTTTCTATAAGAAATGCTTGAGCAGGCTTCTTTCTGAAAATCCTGCAAAGATATACATGAAGTGATGCTGAGTGAAGTGATTAGAATCAGAAGAACATCAAATTATGTCATGATCAACTGTGATGGAATTTTCTCTTTTCAACAATGTGGTGATTCAAGGTAATTTCAATAAATTTAGGATGCAAAATGCCATCTGCATGCAGACAGAAAACTGTAAAGACTGAAACTGGAGTGAAGCATGGCATTTTCACCTTTTTTGTTTGTCTTTTTTTTCTTTTTTGTTTTATTCTACTTTTGGTCTTATTTATCTTGTTCAACATGACAAATATGAAAATATATTTATAAGAATTGGGCATATTTAACTTACATCAGGAGAGAAAAAAATTTAGAACTCAATGTTTTACAAAAATGTATAATGTTTGGACTAGCTTTCTGGAAGTCCTCTAGGAGGGCCTTGGTCTCAGCAGGATAGACACCACGAGAATGGACAAGAAAAAAGTCCAAAGTCTTTATTGTCTCTTTTATAGTCTGTGTCTGTCATAGTCTGACTCAGTCTCTTCCAGCCATCTGCCAGTCTGCCAGTCTGACTTCAGTGCAGGAGGCAGGAGAGACACCATAAGGAAGGTCAAAGATAGAATGTCTGTGGCTGACTTTATCCTCAGTTTAAAAACTCTATTACAGTTACATCAACTATTACACCTTGTTTCAAGTATACGTCTTTCAAGTATACTTCTCCAAAGTTCCACTCTCTAGATCTCCCACTTTCTTTTGTTTTAGAACACAAGTGGTCACACCCTCCCTGACTTCTTGGGAAGGGAAGTGAAAATACCAAAAGGAAATGGTGGAGTCCAACCAGATATTGTTAGTGGGTTTCCTCTGGGCTGAAATTGAAGCAGGTAAACATAAATCCATCAGCATGGTAGGTATTACACAAGCACATAGTAATATAACTCAGGCTAGTAGTGATATAGTAAACAACATGGATCAACATGATAATATAACAAACAATATGAATATACATGCCCATAAGTCTTAGAAGGAAGGTATATATATATAACAATCACACATATCCCTCCTTCAGCAGCTAAGAGATAGTCCCAAACCAATCTATTGTCCATTACTTTACATGTTAGGGAATCCAATGATTCCTGAGAGTTTTGAAGTCCTGCATCAGTCTCATTAACAATATTTTATGTGCATAAAACAATTGCCATAACTGCCATGCTCTTTCAGTGGTGGGCACAATCAGTGATGGAACCACCAATTGTTTCTTGGGTCTTCTCCTTTGTTTCAAGGGTCTTCTCCATCTCTTTCCGATGGACAAGGTAAATATAGCTTGTTGGCACCCATCTGATTCCTTTTCCATCTGTAGAGATACAAGCAAACCCTTCTCCCCCAAGCAGTTAATCTATCTAGTTCCTTCCATTCACCACTTTCTGGATCTCTCTACATCACCTGGCGATTATCTAAAGATAGTGGAGCTGCTCACACTGGACACTGCCTCCCTTCTGGCAGGTTATAAAACCTGCCTGCGGGAACCAGTGCATCTTTATCAAAAATTAAAAAGTTAATTGTATAAAGCTCAATGTTGGGATAGAAGACAGGGTGGGAAAACAAGACCCCAAAACCCATGTCCAAAATGCAAAAGAGGCTTCCATTGGCATCAGAATGTAGAATAAGACTCAGGCAAACAGGAAGCAGGGCTGCGCTCCAAGGCCTTGGGGCATTGTGGCAGCAAATGTTACACTAAGAGACTCTCTTGAAGTTCAGTACTCAAACATGATCAATCAACTGAGAAACAATCTGATGGGAAAGAGGGATTACAACTGGGAAGAATAGAGTTGTATGTAGCTGGGATTACTGAGATAACTCCTGGAGAGGTGAAATCTCTTTCTGTCTGACCTATGGATCCTTTGCCACCAGGCACAGTACGCTTGACTATTTTACCTCCTGAGAGTGCTTACAAAATAGTATCTATCCAAACACTGACTTGGTAAATTGGGGAATGTGTAGCTAATATTCCCATCATTAATACAAGGAGACAATGTGTGATTTATCAACCAGGAGAAGTAGTAGCATCAGGTTTACTGATACAGACTTCTAATAAGAAATCTGGTGATATTTGCCTAGATTTTGACTCCCAGCAATAGAATACAGGAATATTGCGGATTAAAGCTGTTGCAGCTGACTGTCTTTTACTCACTATCTTTGTAAATGGCATACCATTGAAATACCCGTGTCTACCATGGGTGCAAATCATATAGTCAATAGAGGTGCCAACTGGCCCAGTTACTGGACAAAGATTAAGGCAGAAATTTATATGTCTGGCATAAGAAGATTAATAGCAGTTGACATTAGTGCTGCCCCTTTGAGATGGATATTTGAAGGTGAGTCAGGAGCTTTCATTCCTTTTATACTTGAAAAAATCCCCATCAATCTATGGGGAAGAGACATCTTACAACAGTTAGGATTACAAATGAGTACTTTGGCTTTTTAGGCAGGGTTGCTGTTGAAGGCCTGCCTGCACTCTCACGTGTTCTCATTCAATGGAAAACTGATACACCAGTGTGAGTAGAACAGTGGCCTTTAGCAAGTAATAAAATTCAGGCCTTATTAGATATAGTACAGGAGCAACTTGACCAAAGACATTTACAACCTACTCTAAATCTTTGTTATTCCCCTGTAATTGTTGTAAAAAAAGAAATCTGGAAAATGGAGGATATTGACTGATTTAAGAAAAGTAAATGAACAGATGGAAACTATGGGAACTCTTCAGCCTGGACTTCCATCTCCTACTCAGTTGCCTAGAGAATGGCCTCTTTGGGTTATAGACATTAAGGATTGCTTCTATTCTATTCTTCTAGAAAAGGAGGATATGAAAAGATTTGCCTTTTCAGTATCCAGTGTTAATTTAACTGAGTCTTATAAAAGATATGAATGGACAGTTTTGCCATGGGGAATGAAACATAGCCCTACTATGTGTCAAACATATGTTGCTGCTGGTCTTATTTCAGTAAGAAAAGCATTTCCAAGTTATGTTATTACAATACATGGATGATATCTTGGGGTGTGCACCTAAGGAACAAATGTTAAAAGCATGTCTACAAAAGATCATAGAAACACTAAGGAACTACAAATTGCACATAGCTCCAAAAAAAAAAATTCAAAGACACTCTCCTTTTCAACATTGAAGGAAATGAAGTATATCCTAAGGTGCTTACAGTACAAAAACTTTCTTTAAGAACAGAGTAATTGAACACCATAAATGACTTTCAGTAACTAATAGGAGATATCCAATGATTGTGTCCAGTGTTAGGCTTAACTACCTATCAATTACAATCATTATATGACATTTTAAGGGGAGACAGTGCTTCAAACTCATCATGCTAGCTTACAAAAGAAGCTCAAGAGGCTTTGAGAGAAATTGAACTGGCTTTATCCAATGTGATTGAAAGAGTCATTCAAAAACCTTTAGAAATATCAGTTGTTACTACACAAGAGGCACCCACATCAGTCCTTCATCAAGGAGACAGTGTGATAGAGTGGGTGAACCTTCCAGCACAACCAGAACAAAGCTTTCCCTGTGCTTGTGGCTAGAATCTTGTTAAAGAAAATAAAAAGAGTAGTACAATTATCTGGCAGATGACCTGCAAGATATACACCTTTTATACCAATGCACAAATTAATGTATGCTATGAAACTATCCCAGAGTGGCAAATTTTATTGGCCACAGCTCCAAATTTTACACACAGGTCTTCATTAAAGATAATCTGACTATTACATAATTGGCAATAGATTTTTGACGAAAAGATTTCTAAGGTTCCTCTTAAAGAACCAACTATCTTTACAGATCCATTCAAACATAATATTTGTGCTGTATACTCTCATGACTTAACTATAAAAAGAGTAGTCAGAACTCCTTTTCAGGCCACTCAGCAGAATGAATTGTATGCAATCATGCTATCTCTTACTTATTATCCAGGAGATGTAATATGATATCTGATTTGGCCTATTCAGTAGGTGTGGTATAAAGGAATGCCACAGCCCAAATATAATTTGTAACTTCTAATATATGTCAGCTCTTTAAGGAACTTCAAGAGCAAGTGAGAAAACATCCAGGTAAGATTTATATCTTGCATGTCCACTCTCATAATAGACTTCCAGGTCCTATTTTTCATGGAAATTCAAAGGAAGATTGCCTTCTAACCACATTAGCCAATACTTCTTTATTTCAGGCAGTCCAAGAATCTCATTCTAAATATCATCAGGCTGCTCAAGCTTTACATTTGCAATTTGGGATAACAAAAGAGGAAGTTAGGAAGGAGCACAGTAAAAGTCTGTACAGCTTGTCTTCCTTTCCATGCTCCTACACTCCTTCCAGGGAAGAACCCTTGTAGTTTGAGACCCAATCAAATTTGGCAAATGGATGTGACCCATTATAAATCTTGCAGCCATCTGCAATCTGCCAGTCTGACTTCAGTGCAGGAGGCAAGAAGAAGGTCAAAGATAGAATGTCTGTGATTGACTTTGTCCTCAGTTTAAATATCCTATTACAATTATATCAACTGTAGGATTATTACATCATGATGCAAGTATATATAAACTAGATAACCACTGTCTCATCAATTCCACTGAGTTAACACCTTGTTTCAAGTATACTTCTTTCAAGTTTACTTCTCCAAATCTTTGCCCTCTACAAAAATGAATGTTGAAAACTGTCTTTACATTTATTTGGAAAAATAAAATTTTACTGAAAACAATTTTAAAATAATAGCATTTTCTTGGATAAATTAAGTCAACTATATTAGCTATTAAACATATTAAAAACTCAGCTATTGCTTATAGATGATAAAAAAAACTTCAATGGGCATACATTAAATTTTTATTATTTAGAATATGATGCATTTTTAAAATTTTATTTTTTTCATTCTCTTTTATTTGAATCTTAAAATCTTTTTTGAATTGTTCTATGAATTATTTTTTAGGCAGGTAGGAGAGGAGAGGATTTTTTTGCTTCAGTATCCTTCTCTAAAGATGAATCCTAGTCTTTTTAATTTCTATAATAGATTCCAATGGTTGTGTTCTTCCTCCTTTACCTGCTAATTAAAAAAATTATGGCTATTCATATGTATTATGTATATGTTTTATTACATTTTAATATATTCTCAATATATTATATATATATTCTGTGTACATTGTATATATATACATATATATATATGTATATATATATATATATGTAAAACAACTTATATTGTTATTACATGTTACATATATTGTAATTACCTTTAATCCTGTGGTGGACGTATGGTGTCTCTATCCTTAGGTCCTCCTTCAGTTTTCCACTGTGGCCTAGAACTGAAACCAATGATTCCACCCTTCTATAAGTGCCCACAGACAACAGTTTCCCTGCCCCATTGCTTCTGCACTTTCAGAAGTGTGTTAGTTGCTTTTTGCCCAGGATTATGTCTGGGCATTACAATTGGACCTAGCATCCCTTAACAATGGAAGTTTCCTCTCCACATTGTTCAGGAAGTGAAAATTTCTGCACCTGGTGCCAAAGCTACTGCCCAACCCTATTGATTCCAGGGCTCACTACTTGCTGTTTCAGAGGAACTAACCTGGAGATATTTTTTCTCCAGTTGTCCCAGTAGACCCCTATTCTGCCACAACTCTTGTTTATTCTTACTGTTCTATTTTTTTGTTTGTTTATTTGTTTGTGGGAGAAATTTGGAGGGCTTAGAATTTTCTGACCTATTCCAGTACTTTCTCAGAATCATCTGCAAAGCACCATTTCTTCAATGTAGAAGTGAAAAGAAAATATAGATTGTAAAATATTAAACAGTCTACAGAATAGTAGCAAGTTTTTTTTAAGTATTCTTAGTATTACATTTGTATGTACTTAGGACCATTTTTTGAATACCAACATTAATTACCATCATCACAATAACAAACTGTCAAAGATAACATTTTCAATTACCATGATTTTGCTCCTAATGTCAATTATCTATAATTATTCTCCATTAAAACAACTTCCTGAAAGCCCCTATGTCAAAGCAGAAGTTTTCACTTATCTTATTTGACTACAAAAACAAATACATATTTAATTCACATTACTACGACTGGCTCTTTGTCTATGAATTGCTAGTTTTTCTCCTTCATCCAAAAGGAATGACAAATTAAAGGGATATGAAACAAATGTAGAACAAAGGCTTCTATATTTTCAATGGAAAGTAATTCTTTCATTATGGTTAATTTTTTTTAAAAAAATCAATATTGCATTATTAAAACATATCTTAAAAGCCATTTCTAATGTAAGTAAAACTATTATTTTACATGAGTAATGATGATAATGATATAGTCTTTACATGGTGAGATTTTGGGGGGGGGGGGAAACTGTGTTCTTGGCTCAACTCCATGGATGAGTAAAAGAGAAGCTTTGACCAGCTCTGCTTCCAGACTGGAGTGAGTCTCCTTTCCTGAGGAAATCTGCTGGTCCTCCAATTTTAAGGTGCTGGATATTGGTGGTGGATTTAGCTATGATCTCTGATAAGCTTTATCACTGCTATAATTCAGAACCCCAGAATTCCAGCAATTCCAAAGATTCACTTCCCTAGTAATAGGGGTTAAAGGAATGTATCATTATGCCTAAATAAATAATGCCTTAAGGTTTGCAAAGCATTGTATATGTTATCTCATACAATCTTCAAAATAATTCTATAGGTTAGGTACTATCATTATTTTTATTTTACAACTAAAAGAGCAGAGCCACCCTAAGGTTAATTAATTGCCCAGAACAGCATTTTTGGCATGTGTCTAGAATAGAATTTGAACTCAGGTTTTCCTAACAGTTAACGGAATACTTGATATATTAAAAAATGAATAAAGAATTTAGTAAGCATAATACATGTGATTCATATGTACATAATACATATGATACATATTAATATTCAATATTTAAAGGAGTCAGTTTCTACACTCACGAAAGTTGTATTCTAATGGAGAAAATATTTAGGAGTAGTGACTGGGCAGGGGATTTTATTTGGGAAATCATAGAGGTGAAATAAAACAACTTGGCAGTCAAAGAAATACTCTTTTCTAAAATCAGTGGCAATGTTGATTTCTTTACAATTCTTATGACAAGAGGGGGAAGTGATGTGGTATGGCCTTCCTTGACTTGGCAACATAAAAGAGGATTCAGGGAGTTTGGTTTTTAGTGACTAAGCTCCTGCTCAGAAAATTCTCTCTGGATACAATATGTAGTATTAACTAGGTAACAGTGGATAAATTGTAAGCCTAGAGTCATGGAGACTGATCTTCCTGAATTTAAATCTGGCCTCAGACATTTACTACTTGTATGACTTTGGGCAAGTTATTTAATCATTTACCTCAGCTCCTCATCAGTAAAATGAGCTGGAGAAGAAAATGGCAAACGACTCTAGTATCTTTGTCCAGAAAATCCCAAATGGAATTACAAAGAATTGTTCATGATTATAAAATGACTGTAGAATAATACAGTATGTAAGCTGGATCTATAGCAGCAGCAGGGCAGGAAGGTAAAAGGACCTTGTCCCAGGGAGTTCAGGACTGAATATGTATATATTTTATTCATTGGTGATTTATTAAGTTGGAGGAGGAAGCAAATGGATTGAAAGTAGTAGTTCATCCTACTTCCAATTAAGCTATGCTTATTATAGTCATATGACCCCAAACTTATTATATTTTATTTTTCTTTGTTGTTTTTGCTCTTCAGTTATTTTGTCAAATCTGTGTCTTTATGACCCCTTCACAAAATTACTAGAATGATTTGGCATATTCTTCACCTTGTTTTGCAGATGAGGAAACTGAGACAAATAGAGTTACATAGCTTGTAAGCGTCTGAGATTTGAATTAAGAAAGATGTGTCTGATTCCAGACTCAGCATACTGTTCATTGCACCACCAACTAGCTGCCTTATTTTCTCTTTAAGTTCATCTAAGTAAGCAATTGATTATTTAGAATAATACATTTTATCAGAGTGGGAAATTCCATTCCCTCTTATGCATCACAAGTTGTTTGTACATGACATAGGAAAAAAATCCAAGAGAATTAATTGAAATATTTTGTTTACAAATTTAGTGACATGTTCCCAGCATCACACAGTGATGAGCACCCAGGGGTTTGGAGACCAGATCTTCCTAACTCCCAGATTAACATACTATTTATTCCATTGATCTAAATTAGGAAATTGTTTAGAACACAGCTCATACTTAAGAGTAATGGAGAAGGAGGGAAGCAGATAAGAAATGACCAAATTGTACAGGTCTCCAGGTTTCAGCTCTCATTCTGAGTCTCCTATTCTTGAAAATGTATTCTTTAATTCACTGATCAGTAACCCATGATTTTCTTCACACCAATTATCATGCTGATATTGAGTAACTTTTCATCAGGAATAATATATGCTATATTCTCCAAGTAGACTTATAAATAAGTAAACTAAAATAATCAACAAGTATTTATTAATTGTCTACTATATGCCGGGCACTCTACTAAGTACCAGACATACAAAAAAGAGGTAAAATACAGTATCAGTTCTCAAAAAGATTACAATACGGAGAAAACATGCAAGCAAATTAATGAAAAACAAACTATATGCAGAATAAATAGGAAATAATTAACAGAGGGAACTCACTGAAATTAAGAAGGGTTCAGGAAAACTTCCTATAGAAGATAGGACTTTAGATAGGACTTAATTAATTGTTTATACCTTTTAATTTGATTTTCCTATCAATAACTAAGAAAAATCAGAAAGAGCAAGGTTTCAAGGTGACTCTACAATCTACTCAATTTGACTGTCTATTCAATGTCACTAGTAACATAGAAACCCCCAGAAAAAGCTTCAAAAATATTTTTTTTTAACATTCTCTCCAGCAACCATGTGCCTCAATAACATTTTTTAAAGAGGAAACAACTGGCTTGGAAATTGTGATGGATGGATCTTATAAGTAACATTTTGCTTTGACTATTTAAGCGAACATTACTATACATAGCAGCCTCTGCTAATATTCCTCTGATATTTCTCCTGTCAAAATTACAGAAATTGCATTAATTGTTTTGATCTTTTGTCAGTAATAATCCTTACATATTGTGTGTACGCTTCAGTGATAATAGTCAACAATAGTCAGTGACTCTTTGTCACCTTTAAAATCAGTTATCTCACAAAAATTAAGCTAAATAAACTCAAGAGATGGGGAGGAAACTCACCATAAAAAAAATTAAACAAGAGTTTGTAGTTTAGAAAAGACAGAATCCACTGGAAGGGAATTAAGTAATGATAACATATTGGCTAAGAATCCCTCAGTTTTTCTGCTGTTTTCCTGTTTACTGAATAGGTTTAAAATTCTTTAGCTATTATTATTGTTTCCCAATAACTTGTTTCTCCAATATTCAAAGGAGTACAGAGGAGCAGATTTTGATGATAGAATAAACAATGTAATTTAAATCCTGCTAAAAAAAACTCCAGTAAGGTAATTTAGTGAGGCTTAAAGTTTAGATTTAGAAGCTCTGGAAGTCTTTGCATTATTACAGAACCTTCTAGATAATATATACCTACGAGAATTTTTATGATTGCTATTGTCCCAAATATGAGATTTAAAAGGATGATGCAGACACTCTTTCTAGCAACACCAAAGAGAAACTTCACTATGACTTAAAGTTTTAAAGAATTGCATGGAGCATATATTAGAGGCTGGATTTGAATCTAGATTTTCCTAATTCTATGAATGCCATTATCAACTATGCTAGACATCTCTAGCAAAAGAATAATAGCAAAGAATAAAATTCATAAAAGGTCACTATAGATAAATTACCTACTGCCATCTGCATCAAAAAACAAAATAATAAACCTTTAATTGCTACTGAATACAGAATCAAATTCAAATTCCTTAACATGACATTCAAAGCTACACATAATTTGGCACCTAACAATATCCAAATATCTCACACTAACTTCTTACATGAATTCTTCATTCTAAACAAACTGGCTTTCTTGTACTTCCCTCCCCATACTCCTTTCTTCCTGCAAAACTCTTTATATGCTTTTATGCCTCCATATAATTACTGCCCTATAGAATAGCTATATGACATTGCAGAAAGGGAATGTGAATTCAGAAGGATCAAATTATGATCTTAAGTTCATGCTTTAATGATTATGTGACATTTATATCTTATCATTCACCTCTCTGAGCTTCAGTTTACACCTTTGTAAAATTGAAATAAAACCAACATGATTACCTCCTAGAGGTTTTGTAGAGATCAAATGAGATGATATAAGTGCAATTCTTGATAAAGTACTAAAAAAAGTGCAGACAAAGATTTTTACTTTTTTCATTTTTTCCTGTCCTCCCCTTCTCTCATTGCATCAAAGTCTTTCTTTTTCTTCTGGCCCAGTTCAAATGTTGAATTTCACCATATTAGCTTTTAATAATTATGTCTGCCTCTGAATGCCTTCAAATTGACTTTATATCTCAACTGTCTTTTGCTATGTTATCATTTTACCTTTATTTGTTATTTCTCCATTTACACTGTTGTTATAGGTCAGAACTCTGTACTTGAAACAAGGATTCTTACAAGGTGTTAAATCAGTGAAATTGATAATACAATGGTTATCTAGTTTAGCATGGTGATTAATAGTTCTCTAGTTCAGTACATGTATTTAGTACTTAATATAGTTCTACAAGATTGACACCTATTCTACAAGATTCATACCTACAATGATATAATTATAATAGAGTATATAAGCTGGGACAGTCTCAGTCAGATTCATTCATTCCATCTCACACTATCACAGTGGCAGGCCTGTCCTCCTTCATTTCTCCACTGAGACCAAGACCCATCTGAGCCAGAGACAGACTCAGAAGGGCTTGGAGACAGACTCAGAAGGGGCTTAGAGACAGAGCCAGAGAAGACAGAGGACTGGAGGCAGGAGATCAAGCTCTTGGACTGAGACAGACTTCAAGACAGAGACCATTGTGGTAGTCCTCCTGCCTCCCCCACAGAAACTAAGACACATTCCAGAGGACCTCAAGAAAGTTAGCCCAGACCCCAGGCAAGGAAACTGGATTGTAAAGGAGACAATAAAGAATTTGGACTTGAACACCTGACTATTCTCCTGGTGATTACTCTGTTGAAATGAAGGCTGATCCAGAGACCTCCAGAAAATTAATCAGAACACTACACACTGTAAGTCTTTAAGGGGGAACCATGTCTTGAAATTCTTAGAATCCTCAACACTATATAGCATAGTATGTTCACATATGCAATTAATGGCTATTTTTGGTTGAAAATAATGATCTCAGATAAAGTTCCAATTTTTGGTACTCCAAATTAGAAAAAAAAAAAAAAAAGGTAAGAAAACATGAGAAACTCCAATAGAAATTTCCTTTCACTAATCCAGTATGGAATAATAGAAAGTTATAATTTTATAATCTAATGATATTTTTCACTACATTGTGTCAATTGTCAATAATTTGTTCCCTATATACTAATATCATAATAAATCCAAATTGAAACATTAAAAGCAACCCCAAATTAAATTGCTAACATCAAGTAACTTTAAAAAAAAAAGTAAAATTAAAGTAACTAAAAATTTTAGAGATCATGATAAGAATTAAAGATGAAGGAGAAAGTAATTAAGACTGCATCAATACTTTCCTACTCAAATGATATCTCCTTTATATTAAACTCTCTAGGACCTCTTCTAGTTTGTCTCTGTGTTCCTAAAATACTTTCTTCAATTTGTAACATATTTTCACATACTCTCTGGCTTTATGTTTCTCTGATATCTTATGTGCCATATTGTATCCACAGAAAACTTTTTTTTCCCCAATACAATTCTAATAAATGACTATGTCCACTATTATTGAGTTGAGAATGAGTGAGTTGTCATGACCAATAATGACCTCGGGTAGATTGATTATGGGATTGCCAAGAATGACTAAATCAAGGTGCTAACAGCTCTAATAATCTACGATTCTGAGACAACAATGTATTTGTTGAAAATGTAATATACGCTACTACATAAGACTATTACAATGGCTGTGAAGGGGTCCCCATCCCCTAACCCCCCTCCCCCACACACACACACAAATCATAACTGCCCTAATATTTCCAACCTCCTTCAATGAGACAACATCCTGAACTCAGGAATACTCAGTGAATTCAAACATTGTAATCCTACTAATTCCTTAAATATCATCAGATACTAAGATTTTTAAATCAACATACATCATTTCAATAACAATTGAATGTTTTAGTTATCCCTACATATTACCCAGCTGACCAAAACTAATTGAGCACTCAATATACCTCAGATGAACAAAAAGAAAACATAAGCTGTTCATTGGAGCTTAAGGGAATGGATAATGGAAGAGAAAAGTAAAATCTAAGTAGTGAAAATAATTTATTAAAATATTCAAAAGAGCTTTTAATAAGGACTATTGAAAGATGCTTTTATAAGACTGGTAATGTAAGGAGTGAAAGGAAAAGACCTGTCACTGATTAAGAACTGATTGAAGTGATGAATACATAAAAGGCTGACAGTGTGGGAAGGAGAATAAACCCCAGGGACTGGTGCAAGGATCAGTCCTATTCAGTATATGTATTAGTGAGATAAAATAGTCTATTATAAAATTGGCAAGATTATCTATCTACTACAATAAGGACCTAATTGTAGATGATTTGTTGGGAGGACAATCAGAGAAATCCAATATGGCTGTGCCATCCTATCTTCAGGATCTTCATAGGAATAGTGAAACAATGAAAAAAAAACAAACAAACAAACAAAAAATACAAATCTGATTGTTCCCTGCCAAAATGGAAATTTATTGAAGGGGAGGAGTGGATGGGATCTATTCCAAAAACTATAGAAACCCTAGCCAAAATCCTAGTGGCCTTCCTCACAATTTTAAAGCATGTTTCTCTCAATGACTTGAAAACATGTGTTTCATTTCTCCAACCAAAAAGACAGATGAATAAATAGGGAAGGGCATTTAGCAAATTTTTAAATTAGAATCTCACTTATGCTTCTATTCTAATGTTTGCAATCTGTTTATTTTTAAGATATTCTGTCTCGACTAGTCATGCATAATTTAGGTATTAGAAGTCCATGCAACAAATATTTATTGAGCATCTACCACATTCTAAGCATTGTTTGACACCACAGGAGATGAAAAGAAATGTATAGACACCTGTACTCTAGATGCTGAAAAATTCATCATAGGAGACAAGAATATACTGTTTTCAGGTCAGCAAAGTATTTTACTTACATTATTTCATGTGATTTTCACAGTAATCCTGTAAAGACAGGTGCTAAAAAAAATCCCCATTTCACCTTTGAGTAAACTGAAGTGCTGAGAAGTTAAAGTTCCATTATTCTGTTTCAACCCATATACAGATAATTAATATTTTGTAGATTGGATTTCAGATCATTTATTCTTTGCTCCAAGTATATTGCTCTATTCAATCTCCAAAGTCAGGAATCTCAAAAGTAGAATTGAGAAGAAAATGTGACAGAGGCATGAGAGATGGTCACTAAAAAAGAGAATAGAAATAAAGGAAATCACATAGGAAGACTGATGAGGCACAACTAGTAGTCTACTTTAACTGGAACATGGACTTAATAGATGGGATTAATGTAAAATAATGCTAAAAAGGGAATTTAGGGCCATGCTTCAGTTTGTATTTATCATAAAAGCAATGAAGACACATGAAAGGTCTTTGAGCAAATGAGTGGCAGGGTCAGATTAATGATTCAAAATAATTATTTTGGCAACTTTGAAAAAGTTGGGTTAGAGAGAAGTAATATTGGAGATGAGAATTTAAATTACAAGGTTATGACAGCAGTATGGGTGAGTGGAATTGAAGATCTGAACTATGTTCACAATGTGATGACTGAGAAAACCACAGATGTGATGATCTTGTGGGGATACAATTGGAAGGATTTAGCACTTAATTGCATATGGGAAGCATAAGAAAATGAAATTTCAGAAGTGCTTTTCAGATTTCTAACTGATTGAATGAGAAAATTGCGACAACAAAGGAAGAAATTAGGGAGTTTAGAGGAGGGGTTAGTATTAGAGAAAAGAATGAGGAAAATATGGAACATGTTGAATTTAGTTATCCAGGTGGATATTTCAAGCAAATAACTGACAATGTAAGACTTGGGTCTGTGAATGAAATATGGGATGTATATATAGATTTGGGAGTGTTGAATCTGTACCATTAAATAAGAGTGCTTGAAGGTTCACTCCATACTTTTTATGTCTTTTAAGATATAGGTATATGTACGTATGTATGCATGCATGCACATATGTGTGTGTGTGTGCAGAAATATATATGAAAAGAAATAAACATTTTAGGTACTTATTATGTGCCAGGCACTCAGCTAAGTTATTTTAAATTATCTCATGTTATCTTAACAGAAAACTTAGGAAGTAGGTGTTATTATTAATCCTCATTTTACAAAGTTACACAGATAGCAAATATCTGAGACCAAATGTGATCCCAGGTCTTCTTGACTCCAAGTTTGAAAAAATCTCCTAAATTAAATACACACACAGACACACAGAGAATGAGAGACAGACAGACAGACAGACAGAGATAAAGAGAGAGAGAGAGAGATTTTACAAGAATACATATTAAATAGTTGAGAAATACTATAATAAATAGTGATAAGGGTCAGCAGTCTTGCACCTCTTTTTGGCCTACACCTTAATTACCATAGGACCTTTGCTGGCAAAATAGAGTCCTTGCAGGTAAGGAAGTGAATTCTTGGTGGATGGTTCTAGAAAGATTAGAATCAGGGGAAGCCGGCAAAAGAAAAAGTGGATTATTGCTGCTCTAACCAAAGCTCCTATTACACCAGAAGATTGAAAAAATAATAATATTTGAGTGAGTGTGAGAAGGATGGCAGCTTCTTATTTATTGTGAAATGATATTATCTAACCTTGCAGGATAATATTTTAAGTAAACTGAGATAGCTGGTTGATGTTTTTTATGTGGGTGTATATATGTATTTATACATTCAGTATTGTGTTTCTCTCTAAAGGAATCTTGATTAAATTCAAAATTCACATTAATCCTAATTTTTAATAACATGTTGACCAAATTAATACAAATTTGCATTTTCAAAACAAGTTAGAAAAAAATAATTGTGTATGCATAAATATGTGTATATACATATGCATATACATATAATATATAGATACACATATACATATAGGATGTATTTATTTATTGGACATGTATATGTGTGACATTTATCTTCTCTTTGTTTTATATACATCTATAATTTTTATACTTTTTTATATTTATCTATATAATAGATATGGTATAGAGATAGAAATGAAGAAATAAGCACATCCCTATAGGGAGAATAGAAAATAACTATATTTAATGAATTGAAATTGTAACGTGGACCAGCAATAGAAACTGAGGAGTATCAAATAAATAGGAGGAAAAACAAGAAAGAGAAATGTCATAGAAACAAAATGAAGATAGAATTCCATAGAACTAACATTCTATTTTTTTTCCATTTATTAGCCAAGATTCTAATAAACCTTATCCAAAACCATTGATTTTATTTTCTTATCTTTAAATCACTCCTATCTGCCAAGGGAAAATCAGAAACTTTATGAGCAAAATTACAGACCACTTTTCACACAAATTAAGTCTGATCTAACCAATTGGAAAAATATTAAATGCTCTTGGATAGGGTGAGCAAATATAATAAAGATGACAATATTACCTAAACTAATCTATTTATTTAGCGCTATACCAATCAGACTCCCAAAAAAACTATTTTAATGACCTAGAAAAAATAACAACAAAATTTATATGGAAAAACAAAAGGTCAAGAATTTCAAGGGAATTAATGAAAAAAAAATCAAATGAAGGTGGCTTAGCTGTACCAGATCTAAAACTATATTATAGAGCAGCAGTTACCAAAACCATTTGGTATTGGCTAAGGAATAGATTAGTTGATCAGTGGAATAGGTTAGGTTCAAGGGATAAAACAGTCAACAAATATAGCAACCTAGTCTTTGACAAACCCAAAGACCCCAGCTTTTGGGATAAGAACTTACTGTTTGATAAAAATTGCTGGGAAAATTGGAAACTAATATGGCAGAAACTAGGCATTGATCCACACTTAACACCGTACACCAAGATAAGGTCAAAATGGGTTGATGATCTAGGCATAAAGAATGAAATTATTAATAAATTAGAGGAACACAGGATAGTTTACCTCTCAGACCTGTGGAAGGGGAAGGACTTTATGACCGAAGCAGAACTAGAGATCATTGCTGATCACAAAATAGAAAATTTTGATTATACCAAACTGAAAAGTTTTTGTACAAACAAAACTAATGCAGACAAGATTAGAAGGGAAGCAATAAACTGGGAAAATATTTTTACAGTCAAAGGTTCTGATAAAGGCCTCATTTCCAAAATATATAGAGAATTAACTCTAGTTTATAAAAAATCAAGCCATTCTCCAATTGAAAAATGGTCAAAGGATATGAACAGACAATTCTCAGATCAAGAAATTGAAACTATTTCTAGTCATATGAAAAGATGCTCCCAGTCATTATTAATCAGAGAAATGCAAATTAAGACAACTCTAAGATACCACTATACACCTGTCAGATTGGCTAAGATGACAGGAAAAAATAATGATGATTGTTGGAGGGGATGTGGGAAAACTGGGACATTGATGCATTGTTGGTGGAGTTGTGAACGAATCCAACCATTTTGGAGAGTAGTTTGGAACTATGCTCAAAAAGTTATCAAACTGTGCATACCCTTTGATCCAACAGTGTTACTACTGGGATTATATCCCAAAGAGATTATAAAGAAGGGAAAGGGACCTGTATGTGCACGAATGTTTGTGGCAGCCCTTTTTGTAGTGGCTAGAAACTGGAAACTGAATGGATGTCCATCAGTTGGAGAATGGCTGAATAAATTGTGGTATATGAATATTATGGAATATTACTGTTCTGTAAGAAATGACCAACAGGATGATTTCAGAAAGGCCTGGAGAGACTTACACGAACTGATGCTGAGTGAAATGAGCAGGACCAGGAGATCATTATATACTTCAATAACAATACTATATGATGACCAGTTCTGATGGACCTGGCCATCCTCAGCAACGAGATCAACCAAATCATTTCCAATGGAGCAGTAATGAACTAAACCAACTAAGCCCAGAGAAAGAACTTTGGAAGATGACTAAAAACCATTACATTGAATTCCCAATCCCTATATTTATGCCCACCTGCATTTTTGATTTCCTTCACAAGCTAATTGTACAATATTTCAGAGTCTGATTCTTTTTATACAGCAAAATAATGTTTTGGTCATGTATACTTATTGTGTGTCTAATTTATATTTTAATGTATTTAACATCTACTGGTCATCCTGCCATCTAGGGGAGGGGGTGGGGGGTAAGAGGTGAAAAGTTGGAACAAGAGGTTTGGCAATTTTTAACACTGTAAAGTTACCCATGCATATAACCTGTAAATAAAAGTCTATTAAATAAATAAATAAATAGCTAGATAGATAAATAAATAAATAAATCACTCCTGGGTAACCTATCCAATTCCACATGGTTTCTGACCCAACCTCTTGATAAAAATCATACTTTCTAATATTACCAGTGAATTTTTGATTGCTAAATACAATGACTTATCTCAGTCTCTATCTGTCAAGACTACTATGCAGATTTTGACAGCGCTGACCTTATCAATATGCATATAGTGTCTTATTCCTCTGTGTGTATGTGAGACAATGTTTTCCACCATTTATAATTGTCAGAATTTGTTTAATCATTCTTCTTTGCTAAATCATCAATCACAATCCAGGAGTATATTCTAGGACTAGAGCATAGGTCCTCTTCCCTTATCTCTCTCTCTACAAGCTTGCTCTTGGTCATAACCTCTGATTGGTTCAATTATTATCTCTATATCAATAATTCATAAGCTTACATTATAAACTTTCATCTCTTTCCAGAGAAGTTGGCCCCCATTAACCATCTGCAAGGTATCTCCATCTAGATAACTTTATAGTCTTCTCAAATTTCAGATAAAAATGAAATTTATTATCTTTCCTTCTAAATCTGACCTTCTTTCTAAATTTTCTATATCTGCTGAGTACACCAGTATACAGGATGTGTAAGAATGTAGTATCAGCGATGTACTTTCCTTCACCTTCATATTCAATTAGTTACCAATATTTGTTTTTTTTTTCCCATCCTCTACATCTCATTCCTATTTCCTCCTCACATACACAGTGAATGTTCAAATTTAGATATTCTTAATTTTTTAACTAAGACTATTGAGACAGTTCAACAACAAAAGACTATTGAGAGGTTTGAGACAAACTCTAATTTGGTGTCTTTCTATTCAAATGTTTTCTTTTCAAGTCCAAGACTGATAACATGATATTCCTAAAAGACAAGTATAACTGTGTCATTGCATGTTAAAGATTCAATGTTTCAGTTTGGAATGCCCAAATAGTTATTAAAATGCCTATGTCCTTGAACCCAACTATTCTACTGTTGCAGTCATCTTTTAAGAGCTCATATGAGCCCTTTGATCTCAGAGGTGAAATGAATGGGGTGGGAGACTCATAGAGTGTGAGAAAAGCTCCAGTTTATTATGCTGTACAGCTTTGCTGATATACATTTTTGCAAGAGTGATCAGTACATGAACAGTAGGCAATCCCCAATCACCATTCAGAGAAGGAGCTCATAGGCTTTGCGTATGCATGATATCTGCCAATGGGAGGAGAGCCAATTAGCAATTCACTCATAGGCAAGAGGCCCTGTCAAAGCATTCCTGCTCATGAGTAACTAGCGGGGATGCTCAGATACTGGTTCCCATAATCACAAATCATTTCCCCTTGCTCAACAAGGGTATTTCTGCAATATAGTGGAAAATTTATTGTGTATCAAAGGTCGAGGTGGCCTTGGTACTCCCTCTCATCAGGGTCTCATAATTCAGCATTCTACTACTTGGTCTATTTCCCAAGATGATGAGGGTAAAAAGAAAAAGAGTGTATATGTTCTAAAATGTTTATAGCCTTTGGGCTGTCAAAAGACTGGAAATGGTGATAAGGCTCATGAATTGTGGAATGGCTAAAGAAGTTGTGATATATGACTCTAATGAAATACTAATGTGCTGTAAGAAACCATAAGCTTGATTATCTTAGAAAAAACTGGATTAACTTAAACAAAATAATGAAGAGCAAAGTGAAAAGAACCCAGGGACATTGTGTGATGTAACAATGTAGTTTAAAAACAACTTTGAGTGAATAAGTAATTTTGACTGTTATAAATACCTAATTGAATTATAAAGTACTTACTTAATGTGCATACAAAGAATGATAAGTGGAAGTATATTTAGAATAATTATAATTATATATATATGTAAATGTATACGTTCTTTCTAATGGTAGTCATCTTTAGGGCAGAGTTGGAGGGAAGAATAAAGGACAAAAAATTACACAATAACTTTGTTATATATATAAACTGAATAGTAAGGTTTACATAATAGATTTGTAATTTCATGTAAAATCATTTTTTTTTATTTTACAAAGTTATAGAAATTGTTGTTTTAATTCAATAAATTGTAAACAAAAATTTAAAAAGAAAAGCAATGATTGAATGTAACTGTAGAAAACTTAAACAAATAAAATGAATTGGTGGGAAAAAGAAAAGCGATGATCATGGAATTCACCTAGAGCTCATACTTGATTGTACACAGAAAAGTTCATGCTAGAAACAAAACTTAAGAGATCTAAATAACAAGGGAAGATCTCCTACTGCAGTACAGACTTCATTAGACCTCTCAGCAAAAGAAGCCTCCTAAATCCTATTGTCTATAAAAATCCTAACAATCTAACACATTTTTTCCTGCAATTCTAATAATTGTCATCACTTCTCAATAGTATTTAGCATTTATAGGCTATCATTTGTTTAGCCATTCCCCAATTACTTGGTGCTCACTGTTTCCTGTTGTTTCCTGGGGGAAAAAAGTTCTCATTGTAAATATTTGGTAACTGTTGATCATTAATTGATTAATTTCTGTAGTGCTTCCTCTAAGTTCTTTGGTGGCACTGTGGATGGAATGTGGTGCTTGAAACCAGGAGGCCTGAATTCCAGTTCAGTTTCTGGCACTTCCAAGTGTATATTTGCCTGGGAAAGTCATGTAATCTAACCCTATCTAAGCTTCTGCATGAAAAGAATGTTGAATGGGGATAATAGGAGCATTTTGAGGTGACTATTCAAATGAACAATACTTGCCATTATAGAAATAGTGTTTATTTTTATGATTATCATTACTTGGATCATTGATCTTATGTAAAGTTAGTTGGCTAAAAAAAAAAAAAAAAAAAAAAAAAAAAGATCCAATGGTCATCTATTTCACCTCTAGGATAGAACATAAAATTTTTTTGGGGGGTAGAGGGGTTGGGAATGGGGATTGGGAACTATTTGCAATTTAAGGCCCTTTCAAAATATGGCCTCAATTGATCTTTTCAGGTCTATTTAACAGTATATCTCCATATGTACTCTTTATTCACTCCTAGTTTTCCATACAATACATTTGACTTCCTGTATCTGAAACTGCATAAACTATGTCCTATACTTAAAATTCTTATCCCTCCTCCTTTCTGTCTCTTTGAATCTATAACTCCTTTCATGGTTCAATTTAAGTCACTCCTCCTATATAAAAGAAAGATATTTTGTAAAGTGCTCTATAGAAAATGCCTAGGCCATGTACTGTACGACAATAAAGAAACTTCTTCATGAGCTATGCATAATAATAAGGTCATAAATAGCAACTGAAAACAAAATAGTACAATAAAAATTGAAACCATTTAACAATTCAGTCTAAATATCACTATTCTAGAAAAGTTTCAGTTTTCTGCAAGGACCAGTCATAAAACAAATGAGACAAACTGTTGTAATAAAAATGGCACTGCTTCTGGCATTGGAAGAATTGGGCTCATATTTGTTTCCCCCTGCTTATTGCTCAAGCAAATCATTTCATTTCCCTGGATTTTAGATTTCCCACTAATGAAATTAGTGATAGGAGGGAATAAAAAGAACAAAATAATATTACATTTCTTTCATCCATAACACTTTAAGGCTTAAGTTCATCAAAAGATCAGAAATGAAAATTGGAGGAATAGAAAAATAAGGAAGGGAGAAATCAGGGAGTACTCTGCAAAAATGGATATTTTAAGTTCCTTTATAATATTTTTTTTCAGATCCATTTCCACTGTTGAGGCAAATATCCTTCTTATTCCCTTGCTTTCTTCATTCCTCTACTTATGAAATGCTTTACTAATGCGGAAAATGTATGGGTTGAAATGTCAAATCTTAAATACTTTACACATCTGTTTTGTAGGATGGTTGTTTTCATTCTGACCCTAACCACAATTTCTTTAAATTTTATTACACAGCCTTAGTGAATGACTGGCCAAAATATTCACCAGACTATAGCCAAATTAACAGTGCAGCTCTCTTAACTGGCTTGGTCCTTGAATAACTTTGGATCTATACCTTTATCCTCTTTAATGTTGATAAGGCTTTCCAAAAGTTACATTTCACTTGTATAATCATGGAGAGACTAGTGTAACCTTCATACAAGAATTAGGAAAATAAAGTCATTATTATTTGGTAATGCTGTTGACATTAATTTCTTTCTTTGAGTTATATTACAAATTATTAAAAATTACTAAGTTTAAGATATTCTGCATATTGTGGCCAATATGAAGCAATAAATGAAGATTATTCTGCAGAAAAGAGGTATATAAATGATTTTTAAAAATTATTTTGATCATTCTGCTTCAATTTAATTTACTTTCTTTCATTTAAAAAAAAATTATGTGCATTTAAACCTTAAAAAGGGTACATAGGCTTCATAAAGATCTCAAATGGGTTCCATAATAAGAAAAAATGATTAAGAGCTCACTTCTTAGAAAAATTTTACATTGGGTCATGACACTGCAAAGTAATGTGCCAATCAGTAAGTATTAATTCAATTCCTGTTATGGGCCATGCATTGTGTTAGGTGATCGGGAAACAAGTAGAAAAATTGGGAAATACCTACTTGCTCACTTTCAAGGATGTGACTAAAAAAGATAAAATGATTTTTTAAAAATCATAGTTAGAAGGAGCTTAATGGTTTTTTAAGTATTTGTTAGCACCTTCCCACTTCCCCTTACCTCAACAGAACATTAATCAGACCAAGTTGGGGGATGGATTTTATCTCATATTTATCATTACTAGGTACTCTCTAAGATCTACTTAGTGGATTACAAAAGGTTGCAATGTTTGGTTTCCTTGTCGTTGTGTAGTTACTATGTAGTTAAAAAGGAAAAAAAAAAGCATCCAATTAAGAAATGATAAAAGCAAGCAAATGGTAAGTGGCGGGTGAATAACAGAAATAACATGATGCTAAAAGAGTGCCATTTACTTGTAGAGCTATTGACCATTTTCAAAAAACAATCTAAATGACATCACTATGTTAAAGTCAAGTTACAGTGTGTTTGATTGTGGCTGATCAGATCAATTCAAGCTTAGAACAGGTCAGACACAAATAGTCTCTATGACCATTTGGATAGGACTCTAACTTTCCAGATCTCACATTTCTTCTGAGCTACTTCAATTCTGTTTTGCTCATAGAGCACCTTCTCTGATGAGAGCACGCCATGCTGATCAGGCCTGTGCCAGATTCTCCCTTGTCATGCAATCAGATCTAAAGTTATTAAGAGAGACTTTCAGAGTATCTTTTTATCATTTTTTCTGATCACCTAGTGAGTGCTTGTCCTGAATTTTCCCTAAAATAATCTTTTTGGCAAGTGTACTTTTGGCATTGCAATAATATTGTCTGCAGTAGAGTTTGAATACTTGGCAGTTTAGTTTGAGAAGGGATCCCAGTGTCTGGTATCTTAAACTGTTGTGCCACAGTTTCCCTTAATTGTCCTGCCTCAATTTGCCTTATTGTCCTGTTTCAGTTTCCCTAACTGTCTTGCCTCCGTCTCCCTAATTTGTTCTGCCTCAGTTCCTTGAACCGTTCTACCCTCAATCTCCCTGATTGCAACCTCCCTTTTCTGCTCATTAGAACTGAGATAATTATGGCTGTGGCCATTCTGGCATTCCAAAAGATAATGTTCTATCTCAGATACCTAATTAACATCCTCTACTTATATTTCTCAGACTTCTGGCTCTAATTTGACAATCTTTTTTACTCCCAATTTGTAACAATTTATGGTTCTATCCTCCAACCTGTCAGAATTGGTGATGATCCCTTCTTGGAGATTTCCTGCTTACCAGAGTTTGGATTCCACTCCCCATTCCCCCCCCCCCCCCTTCCCCCCCCCCCCCCCCCCCCCCCGTGCCTTTGTCTACCCAAGCTTAGAGCCACATGTGTGTGTGTGTATATATATATAACATTTTCATGGGAACCTCACATTGGCTGCTGGATTCCTTTGAGACTAAAGTCTGATTCAGCCCTGAAACAAAAAAAAAACAAAAAAATGGATTCTTTTGGTCCCAGAAAATCTCTCCCTCTCAGAAATCCAAGTAAAATATTAAAAACATTCTAATCTTTATCTTGCCTCAGTTTCTTTGGCATTACAATATTACCAGGTGATCTTCAGAATCTTTTTATGACAATTCAAAAGGAAGCAATTAAGTTTCTTGGTATGACATTGGTACATTCTCCAGGTTTCCCAGGCATACAACAATGAGATCAGCATGATGATTCTGCAGACCTTCAGTATGATAGTCTAAGACCTCTCCTCTCCCAGACTTTCCTTCAGAGCCTCTCAAACACTGAGCTAGCTCTAATAGTGTGCGAGTGAACTTCATTATAAATATGTACATGGCTGGAAAGGATAATGCCAAGGTAAGTGAACTTATTTATAATATTCAAATTTTCTCAATTTATTATAACTGATGGTTCCTAATATGGATGATGTGGTGCTGACTGATGGAATACCTGCATTTTCTTGGTGTTGAGATGCAACAAAGTATGGATCAATTCTTTGCTGTTTGTGCCAATTTTAACTTCTTAATCTTAACTGCTAAAGTTCTATATAGGAGGGATAAGGCATAGAAGGGTGAATTTGCCTCACAAGGGCCTAGTACTCAGAGCAGCCCAATTCAAAAGGTCCTAATTCAAGAGGGCCAATGTTATTTTCAATGTCTTTATCCTGTCAATTTTCCAAAAACAATGATGAGCAAAATAAGCAATCATTTGCATTTGTGAGGGTCAGTCATCTGATTTCAATAGTAAGCTTATTCTATGTAATTCTCTAGTCTCAGGCTATTCTCTAATAATGATTAATCCCTATAAATATCCCGCATTTTGAAGGTTGAATCTTGCAGCTTAATGTGGTTTAACAAATAGGTTCATGGACTTGTTACTCTTTTTGCATCTTCTTCTGTTCTCCTTTCCTGCATTTTCTCTGATAAGGAAAATTCAAAACCCAAAGGCTAGGTGAAAAGACCAGCCTAAGGGTGGTCAAAGAAAAACATGAATACTTTGGAAAAAGAAATGTCATTGAATATAAGGGATTTTCTTTCTTTTATTCTTTTTAAATGTGATTATGGAATAAGTTAAAGGATAGAACCAGAAAAAAAATCAATTTCATAATGTACTTAAAATTATTTTACATTGTATGTGGTAGGTGTTTAAAAAATACAAAACATAAAATGAACTAAACAAGTATCAAAAAGTAAAGCATCATGATTTCTTTTTAACATTTATCTCAATTATTTCTACTAACAATAATTTCTATGATTACCTCTTTATATTATTCATCTAGAATAGACAAGTAATGGAAATTAGAGTTAAGGAATTAAGAGGAAGAGAAGATACAGGAGTTATTGCTGAAAGTGCCAGAGAGAAAGTTACTTCCATTATTTTCACAATGAAGCAATTTGGGAATGGAGAGGGGCAAAGATAAGAAGACAAATGGTGAGAAGCATGGTATGATACAAAGGATGGGAGACTTAGAAGTTCAATACTCAATATTTCCAAATATGTGAATAAGAAAAATGTTTATTTTTTCAGAGCTTCAATTTTTTCACATATTGAAAGGTTTTATGAGAATGTCTATTGTGATTCACCTTACATGGCAGTTTTGAGGACTAAATAAGATGATCTTTGTAAAACCTAAGAATACAACATAAAGACAATTATTATTATTATCATTGTCATAAGAGATAATGGTAAAAAGTAAATGAGAGTAGGCATATTGTCCATAGTGATAGAACATCAAGTACAAGTTCATGTAGTAGAGTTAGAAAATACTTTCTCTCTCATAATAGTAGAATTTTATTTTAATTTTTAAATTGTGATTAGTATTTATACTTTAAATTGTTATGCCACAATTCTCTTTTATTGTTCTGACTCAGTTTCCCTAATTATCCTGACTCAGTATGCCTCAGTTTCCCTAAGTGTTCTGTTTCAGTTTATAATTGCTCAGTCCTGCAGAAATCACTCCTCCCTCTTTATCAGAATATTTGATAAGGATAAAAGGTCTTATGTTTTAGAATATCAAAATGCCTCTACCAATCCCAAGCTATGTGATATAAGGATTTTAGATGTCAGATACCATCTTATCAAGATGCTTCTCCCCATTTCCAGGGTTCCTTCCCCCATTATGTCATCCTCCGGAGGAGGAGGCTCACCCCACCCTGTCAGAGCACCGTGACTCCTCCCCTGCCTCAGTATACCCTCTGAGTCTGAGCCATGTGTATATAGGTCAATATATAACTCACATAGTTTCCTGGATTCTTGGAAATGATAGTCTCATTCAGCCCTGGGGCCAAACCATAGATCCATTTGGTCCCAGTAAACTCTCCCTTTTAAATAAATTATTAAATACTCTCTAATCTCTATCTTGCCTCAGTTTCTCTGGCATTACATTTTGGAGGCTTCCCATCAAGATGTTAGAAAACGAGCAGGATTAGAGATGAGAAGACTTCAGGTCTCCTCCTTGGGCCTCAGGATGGCTGGGGATCTGGGTTCTTTGCTTGGAGAGGCTCACCCTCTGGATTTTTTTCCAGAGCCTCTGAGAAAGAGCAGTTTCCAGCACAATGCCTGACAGGGGACACCTCCAAGTTGGCCATGGGAGAACCTTTCTTAGACCCTTGCAGGGTAAATTTTCTGTCTGGTCTGATTGCTAGGGCTGATGAGCCATACAACTCTGGGGAAGTACCTTTTGGGTACCTAAGTACCTTTTGGTACTATCTGGTTCTGAGTACCTTTTGGGTACCTGAGTACCCTTTGGTACTACCTGGTTTTAATCTGGGCATTCTTTGTGATGGTAGAGAAATGCACCAAACTGGGAGGGAAGACTCTGGAGCTGACAACTTCCCTCAGAGCTATTCCAAAATTTCCGGATAGCCCCTGGTCTGTGTGTTATATGTTTTGACTGTGTAGTCTTATGTCTGTGTGTTCTGTGTGACTTGTTTGTCCTATTGGTTCAGAGCTCTGCTAAAATAAGAAATTTGGGAATTGGTTATTTCAGGGTTGCAACTGTACTTAAATAAAATTTGCTTGTGATTTTAAACTTTTAACCTGTTTTACTAATCTGTGAGTAAAAGGAATAAAAAGGCAGATGTTTTTTCCTTGAAGCAGGTTTTCAGAGATTGCTAGAGTAAAGGGCAATAAAACCTTATATGATTGAAACTCAGGCTGGAGAAAACATATGATTAGGAATTTTAGGATGGATTTAAAATTGTGGAAAATAATTTAATTATTGCCTTTACACGCCAGACTTGTTCTGAGTATTCTTTTGGGCAGTTTTAAAATTGTGGGAAGTAATTTTATTGTTGTCTATGCAGGCTAGATTTAATTATCTTTGAATATAAGATCTTAAGAACTTATTGGAGTGAAGTTCTGTTAACTTACCTGAAAGGGGTCACATGCCTCTAATTAGGTAAAGAAGGGTCTGACTTTTCTAAAGGCTCCAACTCTGGCCAAAGTTGGATCTTAGGAAATGTCCATTGGGAATAATGGCCATGTGGGGCCAGGGAGAAATTTATTATTTGAAATATGATAGGAAAAGCAGTTTTATATTACTGGGAATTTAAAGCTATATCTGACTGGATTTTAAGTTAAAATACTGGTTATTAAAACAAAATGCCAGTAGCTTACCTTGGGAGGTCGTGTTTGTACCTCTCACTTAGATGGTATGTTGCTTTCTAGAAGTATTGGGTAATTTGTAAACTATGAGTTATGCCTTAAAAATTTGCCAGCTCTGTGGGGTATATGTATTAAGTTTTATGAAATTTGGATCAAAGTTATTTGCGAATCTTGAATTTTAGAGTTTTGAAAAAGCAAGTTAAAGACAAGGGACAAGAGAGATTGATTTGCAAAAGCAATTAATAGTTCAAATGGAGTGGGGGGGAGGGTAGCTATGTGAAATCCTCACCCTCCCCCCTCCCCCACCCCACTACTTTCTGTTACTTTAAAGATTGGGTGGGGTGGGGATCTTTTGTTTTCAAAGGTCAAGATTAAACTCACTCCCACTGCTCTCTGCTACTTCTGCTAGGGAGTGCCTAGTTAGCCTGGAGTGAAGTTTAGCTAGCCTTCCCTCCCCCCTGCATCTTTGGAGGTTGAGTGTGGGGAAGGGTGGCCACTTGGAATTCCCCACACACAGACACTAAGTATCTTTCTACTAAGTATCTAAGCCTCTTTCTGTAGAGGCTTGGCTTTGGCAAAAGATTTCAAGAGATAGTCCCACTTTTAAGTTAATTGAGGTATAATTTGTCTAAAGGATATTTTTAAGAATCTTTCAGATTCTTTTATGTGAAATTGGGTATTCTGTATAAGTTTAATTGATTGTATCCTGAGATTATGCCCATCATTCAAAGAGCTTCTGAAAATAATAATCTTTCCTTGTCCGTTTGAAAATGTTTCTGTTAAATATGCAAGATAACTTGTGAACTTACTGAAACAAATTTATTACTATTACCAATATGAGGTTATGGTGTTTCTAAAAGTTTAACAGTTTTAAGAACCTCTTGGAGTTTTTATGTGGTATTAGAATATTCTGTATAGGATATTCTAAGTTTCAATTGATTGTATTGGCTCATCCTGAGGTCATTTAAAGACCCTCTGAAAATAATATTTTTTGTCCTTTTGAAAACTATAAGTTAATGCTATTTAGGAGTTTTAAAGCTCCATAGTTAGTGGGACAATTAACTGGAGTAAAAATGAATTAAAGCTACTTTACCCTGTTTTGTTGAAAATTAAATTTTAACTGCTTATGTTATGGTTGTGTCCTTGCATTCTTTCCTCCGGTAACTAATTTCTATGATCAGAGCAATGGTCAATAAGAAACTGTTAATGCAATTCAATAATGTCATTATCTCTCCCATTTAAATAAATTATTAAATACTCTCTAATCTCTATCTTGCCTCAATTTTTCCGGCATTACAAAATTACCTTTATTTCTGAATATTATCCCTGTACTTCCCTCTCTCCTATGAAACAATCTTTGTAAGAAAGTATAAAACTAAAAATGGGGGGGGGGGAGGGGGAAGCTCAGCAAAATTAATGAAGGCATTATTTTAAGACGTATAGTATATATAGTGTTTCACAATTTATATTCACAGTAATTTATCACTCTGAGAAGTAAAACAAACAAACAAACACAATAGGGGAGAGAGGTGCATTTTCTTATCTCTTTTTAGGTGTCAAATTCTGATCACTAAAATAAAAAGAAAAAAAGAAAAAAAAAAGAAAGAGAGAGAGAGAGAGAGAGAGAGAGACATACACACAGGGAGAAAGAGGGTGGTGGGGGGGAGGGAATGATTTATGAAACATGCCACAACATCAAATTCTCCAAATTAAGAGATTAGGAAAAGAAAATGAGACAGATTGTAATGTGACAGTTGCTCAGCTAGATAGATAGGGAATAAGCCTTTAAATGAGATTCATAATTAAAGAACAGAATACCTACATAGAAAGTGTTAAAATGACATGTTTGATATTAGTATATCCTAGAATGGAAATGAAGTAAAGAATATTAAAGTTAACATTAATCACAAAGAGCCACAACTAAAAATGATATTCCAATAAAAAGACTGGGTGGTTGAGAAAGTAAGAGTCAAGAAGAATTCTGTATGATATTTATCTGGCTTGATAAATGGAATTTTAAAAAGAGAAGTTTAGATGAAAAGGAAAAGAAGGATGAAAATGAGAAAGAAGGAGATAGATAGAGAGATAGACATAGACATTCAGAAAGAGAAAACACTTTTTTCATTTCTTTTCCATTTTATTTAACAGACATTTTGATTATATTTACATGATTCTAGCCAAATATATTTTTACCAGCCCTTGTTACATGCATTCCATCTGTGATAAGAAACCAAACATTCCTATATTTCAGCCTATGGTCAAAAAATCCAAATCCCATTTTCACATATAATCTTCTTAACCAACTGTTCAGTTCCCAAACCCTCTTTTCTCTTATGAAGCTTTAGTACTTCATTGTCAGTGATGATGAAAACACCATCTGTACTACCAAAACATTCAGTTTCTTGCTCAAGACTTTCTAATCTTTAGCAGTGATTTATAGATTCCTTCTGTCTTTATCATCTGTTCTCATGTGAAAAAAATTCTAAGTAAATATAGTCTTACAATTTGGTAACTCTCAGATAGGTTTATGTGCTAGACACTTGCAAGAATAAGACAACAAAGTTCTCTATCACTGTTATAATTAGACTAATAATTGCCTAGAATGTTTTCAATTAGTGAACAAGTATGTATTACATACTTATAATTTTTAGAGACTTTATTAATTTAACATAAAGAAAAGCAAAAGCATATCCTGCCCTCATGGAATTCATGTTCTAAACAAGGAAGATCTAAATAATTAAGAACAGAAACAAACAAACAAAAAAAAAAATAGTATATACAGGGAAAAAATTGGAAGAAAAAAATCTCAATAGAGATAATAACTATATCTATACAGGTAAAAAGGTCTAGAACTGAACCTTCATGGACAATGATATCTTTTGTTTATAATTTGCTTGAAAAACCATTAAAAAACAACTGAGAAAGAATAATTAAATAGAATGAGTGTAAAGTCTGGACTAGCTCTCTGGAGGATTTCAGGATCAGTCTGAGTCCTTGGTCTTAGCAGAGGAGTGAAAGAGGCAGGAAGGCCACATAGCTGTTCAAAGATGGAGTATGGAATCTGGTGTCTTCTCTTGTGTCTGTGGCTGAGAGCTGTGGCTAAGAGCTGTGGCTGAAGAGAGCATTCCCAGTTGGCCCAGCCCTTAAATATTTCAGTGTGATTACATCACTACAGCATTCTGAGATTGTGCAACGATTACATTACCATACTAAGAACTAAGTATATACTTAACTATAAGTATCTTGCTGACCTAGATTTAAGCACATCTTTTCAGAGTTCTGGAGCGCCACATCTTCTGATTTATTTTGTTTTAGAACACAGGTGGTCATGCCCTCCCTGATTTCTTAGGAAGGGAGGTGAAAACACCAAAAAGAAGGTGATCACTCCCTCCCTGACTTCTCAGGAACGGAAATGAAAACACCAAAGGGAAATGGAGAGTAAACCACATATTGTTAGTGGGTTTCCTCTGGGCTGAAATTGAAACAGGTATACATAAATCTATCAGCATGGGAGGTATTACACAAGCACATAGTAATATAACTCAGGCTAGTAGTGATGCAGCAAACAACATGAATCAACATAGTGATATAATAAACAACATGAATATACATGTCCATAAGACCTAGAAGAAGGGTATATAAATAACAATCACACAAACACCTCCTTCAGCAGCCAAGAGATAGTCCAAAACCAATCTATTGTCCTTGACTTCATGTGTCAAGGAATCCAATAGATTCCTGCAAGTGTTGTAGTCCTGCAATAGTCTCATGTCAAGGAATCCAATGGTTCCTGCAGATTTTGAAGTCCTACAATAGTCTCATTATGTTTCATGGAATAAAATGATTCTTGCTAGTTTTAAAGTTCTTCAACAGTCTTATCAACAATTTTTGTTGTTGTTGTTCATGACTCAATTGCCATAACTTCCATGCTCTTTCAGTGGTAGACACTGTTTCTTAGGTGTTCTCCTTCTTTTCAAGGGTCTTCTCCATCTCTCTCCAATGGACAAGTTTTTTAATAAGTTTTGCATTGAATGGGAACAGGTTTGAGAGTGCAGGCAGGCCTTCAACAGCAGCCCTACCTAAAAAGCCAAAGTACTGATTTGTAATCCTAACTGTTGTAAGATGTATCTTCCCCTTAGATTGATGGGGATTTTTTTCTACTACAAAAGGAGTAAAAACTCCTGTTTCACCTTCAAATATCTATCTCAAAGAGGTAGCACTAATTTCAGCTGCTATTGATCCTCCTATGCCAAACATATAGGTGTCTGCCTTAATCTTTGGCCAATGACTGGGCCAATTGGCACTTCTAATGACTGTGCAATCTGCAAAGTGTCTACCAACCCTTTGAATGGTATGCTATTTACATAGATAATGAGCAAAGGACAGTCAGCTATAACAGCTGCAGTCCATAATATTCCTGGATTCTGTTGCTGAGAGTCAAAATCTGGGCAAATATCACCAAACTGCATATCAGGAAGGTGTATCAGGAAACCTAATGTTACTACTTCTCCTGGGTGATAAGTCACACATTGTCTACCTGTTTAACCACTAAACTATGGAACCTGTGGGGAAGAAAAGAGAGAAGAGAACTGGTAGTCGGAGTAATTAAATGGTCCAATACATTAAATAGCCAAGCCAGGAGACTGATGAAAAACTTAAATGGCTGTTCTGACTATAGTCCTCTTCTCTCTTTGAAAGTTTGCCTCCATGACATTTCACAAGATTCAACATCTGCTATAGTACTGTTTGCACTATCTAGCATGCAGAAATTTACTGACCATGCTGTGGGGGGGGAAATAATTCCATTTAAAACAAAAAAATGGGGAATTGTTAAGGACCATGCATAAGTGCACTGTAAGGGGCAAGTAAATTTTCTGAGAGCCTCCATAACAGTGAACATCTGAGGGAATTTAAAAGCAGCCTTTACTGACATAGTGTTGCTTGTGGATTGGGAAAATAAATTGGAGGCAGAAGGAAGAAGAAGAGAGATCAGACAACACAATAGCCTTTCAGTGGGGAGATCAGAAAACAGCAACTGCCTCTCAATGTCCTTGAATCATCATCATCCTCTCACAAGATGAGAAGAAAATGTCTAGCAGAAATGAAGCAAAGTTACACATTGTGTTCCCAACAGATGAGAATTAAGAGAAACTCCTGTCATAAACATTTAGAGAATAAGAAAATCTCAAAGGAGAAGATAAACAACCCCCAAAAATATATAGATAAAGAAAGATCAGCATTGAAAAAGGGTCATTAGAAGATAGAGCCAAGAATTTCATGTTTAGTGTTTGACTGGGGGTTTTTAATTTGTTCCTTTTCTAGCATTTTTAGTTCCAAGCCCAATTCATTGACCTTCTCTTTCTCTACTTTATGCAAATAGGCCTCTAGAGATATGAAATTTCTCCTTATTACTACTTTGGCTGCATCCCACACATTTTGGTCTGATGCCTCATTATTGTCATTTTCTAGGGTGAAGTTATTAATTATGTCTATGATTTGCTGTTTCACCCAATCATTCTTTTGTATGAGATTGTTTAGTTTCCAATTATTTTTTGGTCTATTTTCCCCTGGCTTTTTATTGAATATAATTTTCATTGTATCATGATCTGAAAATGATGCATTTCCTATTTCTGCCTTACTGCATTTGAGTTTGAGGTTTTTATGTCCTAATATATGGTCAATTTTTATATAAGTTCCATGAACTGCCGAGAAAAAATTGTACTCCTTTCTGTCTCCATTTAGTTTTCTCCAAAGAACTATTATATCTAACTTTTCTAGTATTCTATTTACCTCTTTAACTTAATTTTTATTTATTTTGTGGTTTGATTCATCTAATTCTGAAAGTGCAAGGTTGAGATTTCCCACTATTATAGTTTTGCTATTTCTTCTTGCAGCTCTCTTAATTTCTCTTTTAAGAATTTAAATGCTATATCACTTGGTGCATATATGTTTAATATTGATATTGCTTCATTATCTATGCTACCCTTTAGCAAGATATAGTGCCCTTCCTTATCTCTTTTAATTAGATCAATTTTTGCTTTTGTTTTGCTTTTACCTTTACTCTGTATGTATCTCCCTGTTCAGGTGTGTTTCCTATAAACAACATATTGTAGGATTCTGGCTTTTAATCCATTCTGCTAATCGCTTCCTCTTTATGGGGGAGTTTACCCCATTCACATTTATGATTAGAATTACCAATTCTGTATTACTTGCCATCTTGTTAACCCCTGCTTATGCTTTTCTCCTTTCCTGCGTCCTTATCCCCCTCCCCAATATTAAACTTGTGAGCACCACTCGCTTCTCACAGCCCTCCCTTTTTAGTATCCCTCCCCCCACCTTAGAATTCCTCTCCCTGTCTTACCCCTTTTCCTTGCAATCTGCATTCCCTTCCACTTAGCTTTCTCTTTCCCATTTCACTCTTCCCCCTCCCACTTTTCAATGAGGTGGGAGAAGTTTCACCCTAAATCGAGTATGTCTAATACTTTTTTTTTGTAAGCCTATTCTGATGGCAGTAAGATATACACTATGTTCATCCCCCTCCATTCTTTCTCTCAGCTATAATAGGTTTCCTTTGCCTCTTTGTGAGATGTAGTAGCCCCACTTTACCCTGTTCTGGATACAATTTCCTTTCCATCTCTATTTTCTAGAAAAAATCATACATGCATTCTTTATATATCTTTATAGCAGAAATATAATTCCCAAGATTTCTTTTTACCTTTTTAGATTTCTCTTAAGTTCTATATTTGCAGATTAAACTTTTTGTTTTGTTCTGATTTTTTCATCAAAAATTAGATGAAATTCACTTATTTCATTGAATGTCCATCTTCTTCCCTGGAAAAAAGATGCTCATTTTGTCTGGCTAAGTTATTTTTGGCTGCATACCAAGTTCCTTAGCCTTTCAGAATATCATATTCCAGGCCCTTCAATACTTTAATGTGGACACTGCTAGATCCTGGGTAATCCTTATTGTGGCTCCTCTATATTTGAACTGATTTTTTTTCTAGCAGCTTGTAGTATTTTTTCTTTCATCTGATAATTTGGGAATTTGGCCATTATATTTCTTGGTGTTTTGATTTTAGGGTCCCTTTCAGTAAATGATTGAGGAATTCTTTCAATTTCTATTTTACCCTATGTTTCTATAACTTCTGGGCAGTTCTCTTTGATAATTTCCTGGAAATTAGTGTACAAGCTCTTTTTTTCATCATACTTTTCAGGGAGTCCAATAATTCTCAGATTGTCTCTCCTAGATCTATTTTCCACGTTTGTTGTTTTCCCAAGAAGGTATTTCACATTTTTTCCATCGTTTCATTTTTTGGGGGGGTTTTGCTTGACTGATTCTTGATGTCTCCTCAAGTAATTCAATTCCATTTGTTCGATTCTGATTTTCAATGAAGTATTTTCTTCACTCACTTTTTTTATATCTTTTTTCTAATTCTCCAATTGAGTTTTTAAGTGAGTTGTTTTGTTCTGTGGAATTTTTTTTTCCATTTCTCCAATTTTATTTTTTAGAGAGTTATTTTCTTTTTCTAGTTCACTAATTCTGTTTTTCAAGGATTTGATTTCTTTATCCACTCTATCTTTAAATGAGTAGGATGACTTATCCAGACTCTCTTGCCAAGCTTCCCTTTCCTTTTCCTACTTTTCTTCTAGCTCTCTTGTGAGAGCCTTTTTAGAGAATCTTTCTGTGTTGAGGACCAGTTTATACCCCCTTTTGGGGATTTATCTGGAAACAGTCTGTTTTTAGTCTCCTCAGGGTTTAAAGTCTGCTTTCTATCCATATAGAAGCTATCAATAGTTAGAGTGTGCTTTAATTTTTTGCTCATTTTGTCAAAGAATAGTCAAAGAAAACAAACTAACAAGAAAAACAAATAGTCTGCTTTTTTTTGTGTGTGTGTGTGGGGGGGAGCTGGATGGTATTACCAGGCTTCCTCTACAGACTGCAGGGGGCAGCGAGATACTAGCAGGACAGCAATGGCTAAGTTGTGTCTATGCTCTAAGACTCTGAGCAGGTGCTGAGACACTGTGGGTGGGTGTGGCCAAGTCCCAAGAGATCCTAGCTTTTCAGGGTTATAATTTTCACCCCCTGTGTTTTTAGCTTCTTTGCTTGTCTACTGGCTTGCTGCCAGGGTAAAGTAGTCAACACTGTGTTAAATCTCTCTCCACAGAAATGGCTGAGGTCACACTCCACCCCCCTCCAGTCTGCTCAGATGTGAGCTGCTTGCTTTACTCTGTCTGCTGTGCTGCTGCTGCCTGCCTTCAGTTTGTGCCTGATCTGTCTATCCCCATCCATGAGCAAAAACAGACCTTTTCTGGCAAATTTCGAGGATACCTTCTCTTGATGATTATTTCTGTTTTTTTGTTTGTTTGTTTGTTTTGTTTTGTTTTCAGTCAAGCATTAATTCCGAGGTTTGTCATGAAATAAATTATTCTGAGGAAAAACACAGAGCTTAAACAGATGTGTGTGTTTTTTCCGCCATCTTGGCCAGAAGTCCTTATACTAGAAATTATTGAAAGTTTATTACTTCACTGAAGATTTATCTCCTCTCCTGAAATTAATGCTCAGTCTTGCTGAGTAGTTAATTGTTGGATTTAACTTTATGTCTATTGCTTTCCAGAATATGATATTCCAGGCCCTCCAATCCTTTATTGTAGAAGCTGCCAGATCCTGGGTAATTCTGATGGTTGATTTTTGATATTTGAATTATTTTTGTCTGGCAGCTTGCAGCATTTTTTCCTAGAGATTGTAGTCCTGGAGTTTTGCAACGAACTTCCTTGGGGTTTTCCTTGAGGAATCTCTTTTCAAACATCATCAGTGGATTCTTTCAATGAGTATTTCCCCTTCTGTTTCTAGAATATCAAGGCAGTTTTCCCTGATGGTCTATTGAAGAATGCTATCCAGGATCTTCTTCTGCCTTCAGGTAGACCCATATTTTTTAAGTTGTCTTTTCTGGGTCTATTTTACAGGCTAGCTATTTTTCCAATGAGATATTTTATATTTTCTTTCATTTATTCATTACTTTTAATTTGTTTGACTGATTCTT
This sequence comes from Sarcophilus harrisii, assembly GCF_902635505.1. Classification (NCBI taxonomy): domain Eukaryota; kingdom Metazoa; phylum Chordata; class Mammalia; order Dasyuromorphia; family Dasyuridae; genus Sarcophilus; species Sarcophilus harrisii. Next base: position 135,210,610 of record NC_045430.1, on the reverse strand, counting down.
GATGTTTCATAGAGTCATTAGCATCCATTTGCCATGGTCTACTTTTTACTATGTGATTTTCTTCAGTCAGTTTTTGTATCTCTTTTTCCATTTATTTAATTCTACTTTTGAAGATGTTTGCATCAGTAGATGTAGTTTGCATTTGGTCAATTATAATTTTTAAGGAATTGCCTTCCTTTTCCAAGCAGTTGACTCTCTCTTTTGAATACTTTTCATTTCTTTTCTCATTTTTTTCTTCTATCTCTCTTATTTGCTTTTTATTTATTTATTTTTTTTATGAACCCTTCTAAGAAGTCTCTTTGGGCTTGAGACTAATTCATATTACTATTTAAGATTTCCTTTGTGGACATTTTAATTTCATCTGAGTTGGTGTTTTGGTCTTCTCTGTCATCATAGTAGCCTTCTTTTGTCAAGGTTCTTTTCTATTTCTTGCTTATTTTCTTTCCTGTTCTTTTGGTATTTTTTTTTTTTACTTTCATGGTTAAGTTCTGCTTCTGAGATAAAAAGGAAAAACCAAAACACAGAAAGAAAATTACAGATCAATTTCCCTAATGAATGTTATTGGAAACATTTTAAATAAAATATTAGCAAAGAGATTATAGCAACTCATCAGCAGAATAGTACACTATGACTAAATGGTATTTATACCAGGACTGCAGGGGTCATTCAACATCAACAGATGCAAAAAAGATTTTGACAAAATACAGTACTCATTCCTATTAAAAACACTAGAGAATATAGAGATAAAGGGAACTTATATTTTCATTATAAGTCATTTTATCTGATTTTAAACCAAACAATTTTCAAACAAATATTTTCTATGACCCCATATTTAAAATGAATATTTTAGGGAAATGTCACTCGTTTAAAGCATACTCTGTTAAAAAAAATATCATGGAGGAAAGGTAGATTAAAAATAAAGCACTTCAAAAAAAGCAGAATTTTTGTACTATGTGTGTGTGTGTGTGTATGTGTGTATGTGTGCCCATGGGAGCATATGTGTGTAAACATTTCAGCTAAGTTCACACTTGCTTATGTTTCATATTTTGAGAGTTCTTTATCTACTCATTTGGAATGAATGAACTCTGAAAAATAGATTTTCCAGAAAATATCCTTCACTGTATTTGACTCACCCAATAGCATGTGCCAGTTATTTGATGACACAGCTGTCAATATTACTGAGAGATACACTATTCGAACCTGGAAATCTGAGATATAACTCTGGTGAAACATATAAAAACTTACTCTGCAGATCTTCTAAGTTTTCATCTTGGAAGGAAAAAAAAATAATCCTACTAATAAAGAAACATGGGACACAAAGTGACTCAAGAGGCCATCAAGTCTATTTCTATTTCTAGACAAGCCTAATTTGTAATATCCCGAATAGATGATGATTCCTTTTAAATATTTCCAAAAAAGGAGATTCACAAGAGGCTTTTGGAGAACCATTCTAATGTTTATAATCTACTATCAAATTTTTTTTCTTTAAATTAATCTAAATAGGATAAAATATTAAGAGTTGCACAGAGCATTGTAACTAGAGTTCCATAGTCTAAATGAATGAGTTAGGAATGAGGAAACTGGAATGTGTGTGTGTGTGTGTGTGTGTGTGTGTGTGTGTGTGTTAACAAGAGATCTGATTTAACAACTATTATACTAATTCAAGGACATGATTTTTATAAAAAAGAGCCTAGACAGCATATTTCAAGAAATTATCAAGGAAAATGGTCCCAATATGTTAGATCTAGAGCAGTGGTTCTCAAACTTTTGTTTTCAGTATCTTTATTCTATTAAAAATTATTGAGTATCTCTTCAAAGCGTTTTTGTTTATCTGGATTATATTTATAGACATTTACCATATTGGAAATAAAAACTATTTTTGAATTTGTAGACCCTCTAAAAGGATTTCAGAGATCCCCAGGATTCTCTAGACCATACTTTGAGAACCACTGATCTAGAGGATAAAATAGAAATTAAAATAATCTACCAATCACTATCTGAAAGAGATTTAAAAAAAAAAACCCAGGAGTATCATAGCCAAATTTCAGAGCTCCCAAGTCAAGGAAGAAATATTATAAGCAACCAGAGAAAAACAATTCAAATACCACAGAACTACAATCTGGATCATGCAGAATTTAGCAGTTGCCATATTTTTAAAAAATTGGAATATGATATTCTTAAAGGCAAAGGAGCTAGGATTGCAAACAAAACCAAAATCTACCCTGAAATAATCATCCAAGAGGAAAGATAGATACTTAATGAAATAGAGACGTTTTAAACATTCCTGATGAAAAGACTAGACCTAGATAGAAAATTTCACATTCAGATAGAAGGCATGAGAGAAACAGAAAAAAATTAAACATAAAAAAGAAATTATCAGGGGTTCAATAAAGTTAAGCTGTTTGCTTTTCTACATATGAAGACAATAAATGCAATTTCTAAGAACTTTATCATGTCATGGAAGTGAGTTAATTACATTGGAATGAACTTCAAAATAAATGAACAGGTAAGAAAGAGAAATAATGTAGTTAAGCAATAGTGTACTTTATACTATCTGTCCATAAAAATCACAGAATCTTAGTTAACAGTGACTTTAGAATAAACCTGAAAAGGAGTTCTGTCTACAAGTTATTAAACAAATACTTAATTGCAGGTCCTTACTGAATGAAAAACTACCACCTCCTAATGCTGCCCATTGCAATATTCTTGAGTTAACCCTCAACCTTCCTCTCTGAATCTTTAAATAATTTTACAATTTGTTTTAGGCCTCAATTAGAACAAACCTCATCTCTCTTAATGACAACAATGGCAATTAACAAATTGAAATTTTCATGACCCTTTTATTTTCTCCAAAATGTAGCTTACCAGTTCTTCTGCCAAGGCAAGGATGGGCCTCATATTGTTCCAGAGCCAAGATAGAATGGGTGTCGTAAGTGATTAAGAAAGAATTGCTTCAAGTTGCCCTATCTGAATTATAAGTTTCTCCCTCTCCAGGATATACTTACCGATGGATTTGCAAGGCAAACATTAAAAGGCCAAATGAAGTAACAAGAAAAGGAAGAATTATTCTGCAGAATAATCCAAATCTATTGGCAAGACACAGGTCAAATGTCTGGCAGTAACTCATGATGCACTGGATAACATTGGCCTTTCTAAATTAAGATCTTTCTCAGGTCTTGCTTTGTTTGAGGTCACACTAATTCAATGACTAAAGGCCAAATAAGAATCAAACTAAAGATGGTTCAAGTTACCATCATAATGGTAAATTATTCATCTGGCAGTTGAAAACCTCAGAGTTTATGTTCACAACAAAAAATAATTGCTATTTAGAATCATTGCAGCTATTGCTGGCCATTCAATGAAAGCTAGAATGATTTGGGTTTAAACTGGAGCCAAGTATGCCTTTAACATATGATGGGCTTTATAAAATCTGTCTTTCAAGAGGTATAAGTTAAGAAAATCAAAATGAAAATCATGCAGCACAAAAAGTAAATAGTCCCAAATATTTTGGGGAAAAAAAGTAATGATAGATAAATTGTACTCTTTAGGACAGGTATCCTCTGTGTATATTTGGTCTAGTTATCTATTCCATTTTGTTTTCCATTTTAGCTTCATTATACAATACAGTAGAGTTTGTCATGATTGTTATAAAAATGTACTGTCTTCACTATCTTAATAAAAAAATGATAGAAATACATTATCTTTTTATTCAATGTCTTTTTTTTTCAAGTTGATCTGTATATACCTGCATGATAATATGATCCTAGTTTTGGGTCTTTCACCAAATTTTTATAGCTTTTTAAAATTTACTTTATTCTGAGTTTAAGAATAAAGCAAGCATTTCCATAACTTGGAATAAAAAAAGAATGATTTCACATGAAACTGCAACTTTATTGTCTAAAATTTCTTATTTATTTTAAATATATATTAAAGTTATTATATAACTTTGTTATTTCTTTTTTTTTTTCTTTCTCCTCCTTCCCCAGAGATGGCTGTAATTAGATAAAAATATGCATACACATATGTGTATGTGTAGGTGTGTGTGCCTGTGTGTGTGTGTAGAAGCATTTTATATATACTTTTATTTATCAATTCTTTCTCTGGATGCAGATAACCTCTTGCTTCACAGGCACTTTGTAAATAGTTTGGGTATCTGAGTTATCCTTAAAATAGTATTGCTGTTACTGTAGAGAATGTTCTCCTGGCTTTGCAAATGTTGTTCTTCCTTATTTCATTAAAAGTATATCCATATGTTTTTTCTATTATCATTTCTTGTAGCACAGAAATTTAAGTAAACTCATCATTTTTATGTTAAAAAATAAAATTTAACATAAATTAAATGTTAATTTATTTAGAATAAATCCTGCCTAGCCATGAACAAGGAACCTTCCTTCAATTATTTAAATCTGATTTTATTTGCGTGAAAAGTTCTTTTTTAATTATAATTTTGTTCACATAATTCCTGAATTTGTTTATTTCCAAATATTTCCAAATATTTTATGCTGTCTATAGTTAATTTTAATCAATATCTCTTGCTAACTCAATTGCAGGATTTTATTTGTAACATATATAAATGTTTTTTCCTAATTTTTTTTATTAAAGCTTTTTATTCTCAAATCATATGCATAAATAATTTTCAACATTCAGCACAGGAAAACCCTGTGTTCCAAAAATTTTACCCCCCTTCCCCTCACGTAGGCCCCCAGACAGCTAGTAATCCAAAATATGTTAAATATGCACAATTTTTTATATACATTTCCACAATTATCATGCTGCACAAGAAAAATCAGATCAAAAAGGGAAAATAAGAAAGAAGACAAAATGCAAGCAATAAGAACACAAAAAGTGAGAATGCTATGTTGTGATACTAATTTTTTTAAGCTAATAAAATCAAAATTATCCATTTTGCATTCCATAATGAACTGCAGTTGTTTGGACAAAAATTCCTTCCTTCTTTACAGATATGAGAGAAAGACTACTCTTTTTCTTCAAATTTATTTATAGTATCATTCTTTATGTTTAAATCATGAATCCATTTGAACCTTATCTTGGTAGAGGGTGTTAGATGTGGGTCAATGCCTGGTTTCCGCCATACTAATTAACAGTTTTCACAGCAATTTTTGTCAATAGTAAGTTCTTATCCAAGAAGGTGGGGTCTTTGGGTTTATCAATCAATTATTTCATTTCTTAGCCAGTACGAAATGGTTTTGATGACTGCTGCTTTATAATGCAATTTTAGGTTTGGTACAGCTAGGCCACCTTCATTTGTATTTTTTTTTTATTAATTCCATTGAAATTCTTGATCTTTTGTTCTTATAAATGAGCTGTTATTATTTTTTCTAGCTCTGTAAAATAATTTCTTAAGAGTTTGATTGATATGACACTGAATAAATAAATTAATTTAGATAAAATTGTAATTTTCATTATATTAGCTCAATCTGTTCATGAGTATCTTATATTTTTTTCAATTGTTTAGATCTGACTTTATTGTGTGCAAAGTGTTTTGTAATTGTGTTCATATAGTTCTTAATTTTGACTTGGTAGATAGATTACCAAATATTTTGTATTATTTACAGTTATTTTAAATTGAGATTCTCTTTGTATCTTGTATGTTGGATGTTGTTGGTAACATAAAAATACTGATGATTTATGTGGATTTATTTTGTATCATGCAACTTTGTTAAAGTTTTACATTGTTTCTAGTACCTTTTAGTTGATTCTCTTGGAAAGTATGCCATCATATCATCTGCAAAAAGTGATAATTTGTTTTCCTCATTACTTACTCTAATTCCTTTAATTTCTTTTCCTTCTCCTATTGCCAAAGGTAACATTTCTAATACAATATTGAATAGTAATGGTGATGGTGGGCAACTTTGTTTAACCCTAATTTTACTGGGAATGATTCTAGTTTATCCCCATTATATATAATCCTTGCAGATGGTTTTAAATAAATGCTACTGATCATTTTAAGGAAAAGTCCATTTATTCTTATACTCTTTAGTGTTTTAAATAGGAATGAGTATTGGATTTTGACAAATGCTTTTTTTGCATCTATTGAGATAATCATTTAATTTTTGTTAATTTGGCAATTAATATAGTCCATTATGCTAATAATTTTCTTAATATTGAGCCAGCTCTAAATTCCTGGTTAAATGCTATTTGGTCATGTTGTATTATCCTGAAGATACCTTGCTGTAATCTCTTTACAAATATTTTATTTAAGGTTTTTGCCTCAACATTCATTAGGGGAATTTCTCATTTTCTTTTGCTGTATTCACCCTACTTGGTTTAGGTATCAGCACCATATTTGTGTTATAAAAGTAATTTGATAAGACTCCTTTTTTTCCTATTTTCCCAAATATTAGTATTGGATTTAGTTGCGTTGGATTTTATTGCATAGTATTGAAATTCATTACTCTTTAAATATTTTGTAGAATTAACATTTAAATCCACCTGCTTCTGGAGATTTTTCTTAGGAGTTGATAGATTCTTCAAATTATTTTTCTAAAATGGGATTGGTAAAAAATTTATTTCCTCCTCTATTAATCTGTGTAATCTATTTTTGGAAGTATTCATATATTTCATTTAGATTATCAGATTGATTGTAATATAATTGGGCAAAATAGCTCCTAATTATTGCTCTGATTTCTTCTTCATTAATGGAAAGTTCTCTCTTTTCATTTTCAAGACCAACAATTTGATTCTTTTCTCTTTTTTTTTTTGTTTCTAATCAAATTAACTATAATTTTATCTATTTTTTTTCATAAAACCAACTCTTACTTTATTGTTCATTACTTCAATTGTTTTCTAATTTTCAATTGTATTAATCTCCCTTTTTATTTTCATAACGTCAGATTTGGTATTTGGTTGTTTTTTTTTTTTTTTAATTTGTTCTTTTTCTTGCTTTTTTAGTTGCATGCCAAATTCATTGATCTTTTCTTTCTCTATTTTATGCAAGTAAGTATCTAGAGATATAAAACTTCCCCTTATAACTGCTTTGGCAGCATCATATAATTTTTGGTTTTTTGGTAGTCCAGTAATACTTGGATTGTCTTATCTGGATCTATTTTCTAAGTCAGTTGTTTTTCCAATGATTGCCTACTCTCCCTCCCTCCCTCTGTCACCCGGATTGTAACAGATACTTTCTAAAGTTCTTCCAAAATATCTTCTGTGGAAAATTTGTTACACTTCAAATATATGTGGGTTCTGTCACTCCAAAACCAATCCAGAAGTTTGATATTGTGTTGATCTGAGGGATGGAAAACTCCATTTATTCCTTTGCTGTATTCTAATCTTTTTAATAAGAATAGGAGTTGTTTTCAAAGGCTTTTTCTGTAATCTATTAGGTAGTCATATGATTTCTGTTATTTGTGTTATTGATATGGTCAAATATGCTAATTATTTTCTTTGTCTGAACTAGTTCTTATTCCTGGGATAAATACTACTTAATCACAAGATATTACATTGATACATTTTTGTAATCTGTTTGCTAATATTTTGTTTAAGCTTTTTGAATCAGAATTTATCAGATAAATTGATTTATACTTTTCTTTCTCTGTTTTGGCTCTTTCTGGGTTAGATATTAGAATTATATATGTGCCATAAAAGGAATTTTAGAATCATTTGGTCTTTAAAAGCTTGATAGGAGTGACAGAGCCAAGATGGCAGAGGACAGGACTTTACCTGAGTACTTCCTGGCTTTCCTCAGAATCAAAACTAGATCAAGACTCTGTACAACAGAACTTACAAGCATTTGGAGTGTAACAAATATACAGCAGAAGATAATCTTGGAAAGAATTCAGGAAACGTCTGTCTAAATCATGCAGGGGGACATGGCTTTGAGCAAGCACAACACTGAGAGGTTCAGGGCAGTGAGGCCTGACATGGGGAATCTAGTGGAAAGAAAAATCAACCTTTAAAATTGAGCAAAAAAGCAAAAGAGAGTTCTGACCATAGATAGATTTTATGGAGACAAAGAACAGACCCCAAACATTGAGGACACTAAAGGCAAAATACCTCCAGATGAAGCTGCAAGAAGTGATATAAGTTTGTTTCCAATTCAAAAGGCTTCCTTGGATGAATTCAAAAAATATATTAAAAGGGAGTTAGAAGAAAAATTGGGAAAGGAAATGAAAGCTTTGCAAGATATTTTGGAAAGGGAAACACAAAAATTGACTGAAGAAAACAATTCCTTAAAATATATATTTCACAAAATGGAAAAAAGTAAACAATTCTCTAAAAATAGAATTGGTGAAATGGAAAAAAAAATCTATTGAACAAAACAACTACTTTAAAAGTTCAACCAGCCAAATGTAAGACAAGGTAAAAATGCTAATTGAAGAAAATGATTCACTAAAATTTAGAATTGAACAAATGGAAATGAATGACTCAGTGAGACATAAAGAATTAGTCAAACAAAACCAAAAATTTGAAAATATAGAAGAAAATGTAAAATACTTCATTGGAAAAATAACTGACCTGGAACATAGATCCAGGAGAGACAATGTAAGAATCATTGGACTACCTGAAAACCAAAATGAAAAAAAAAAAAAAAAAAAAAAAAAAAAAAAAAAAAAGCAAAAAAAAGCTTAGACTACATTTTTCAAGAAATTATCAATAAAAACCGCTCTGATGTCCTAGAACCAGGCATACATATTTATACAATTTGTTTCTACACAAGAAAAATCAGATCAAAAAGAAAAAAATGAGAAGGAAAATAAAATTCAAACAAACCACAACAAAAGAAAGAGTGAAATGCTATGTTATAACCCACTTTCACTTCCCATATTCTTTTCTCTGGGTGTAGATGGCTCTCATTATAAAATCATCGCAAGTGGTTTGAATCATCTCATTGTTGAAGAGAGCCATGCCCATCAGAACTCATCATCATATAATCTTCTTGTTGCTGTGTAGAATAATCTCCTGGTTCAGCTCACTTCATTTAGCATTAGTTCATGTAAAGCTCTCCAGGTCTCTCTGAAATCATCCTGCTGATTATTTCTTATAGAACTTAATATTCCATAACATTCATTTACCATAACTCATTCAGTCATTCTCCAATGGATGGGCATCCACTCATTTTTCCAGGTTCTTGCCACTACAGAAAGGGCTGCCACAAAAATTTTTGCACATATTGGTCCCTTTCCCTCCTTTAAAATCTCTTTGGGATATAAGCCCATTAAAAACACTGCTGGATTAAAGAGTATTGGTAAATGATGGAGTTGATGTGGGAAAACTTGATCACTAAAGCATTGTTGGTGTAGTTGTGAATTGATCCAATTATTCTGGAGAACAATTTGGAATTATACCCAAAGGCCTATCAAACTGTACATTCCCTTTGATCCAACAGTTTCTCTACTGTATTTGTATCCCAGAGAGATCATAAAAAAGGGACAAGAACTCATATGTGCACAAATGTTTGTAGTAACTCTTTTTGTAGTGGCAAGGAATTGTTAATTGAGTGAATGCCCATCAATTGGGAAATGGCTGAATAAGTTATGATATATAAATGTTATGGAATTCCATCTAGGATGATTTCAGAAAGACTGGAGAGACTTACATGAACTGATGCTAAGTGAAGTGAGTAAAACCAAGAGATCATTGTACACAGCAAAAATAAGATTATGTAATAATCTTTGCTCTTATTTTCCAGCATCATTTAAAATTTACTTGAAGGGAAATTATAAAATAAGTTTAATGGTTTTCAGCTTTTACTCTGCCATCTTGGCTGTATTTCATGGATAGCACCAATCTTTTAAAAATACTCTATTATTTTTAATTTCTTCATTTTTGCATTTTAACCCTGTTCTATTTTTCAGAAAATCTGCTGATATAGAATGTGTCTGTCTTTTGTTCTAATTTTGCTAGTTTTAGGTTAAACTGGATGCTTTATTCTTTGATCACTCTATTTTCTTGCTTTTGGGATAATTTCATGTATTTTTTATGGTTTTTGGAATTTTTCAGAATCTGCATTTGTAATAACTTTATATCTCTACTGGATTTTGACTTACTTTCTTATGCTTCAAAGGGAATATTCAAAAGTACTATTTCTTTAAGTTTGTATTTTTTTTCTCTCCTTATCAAGTTTTTATTTATCAATCACTGTTGATATGTTTGTGGTAGGTATCATCAATAGTTGATATTTGTGCCCAAGTACTAACACAGGACTGACAGAGACTTTTCTGAATTAGATGCTGTTTGCTTCAAATTAATTTTGCCACTGAATATTTCACAAAACAATACCTTGGGATAATTAATTAATATGTATTTTTCTATTAATAGTGATTTAGAGCATTTTTTCATATTAATAGAAATAATTTCAATTTCTTCATCTGAAAGTGTTAGACTTGGCTTTAAAAAGACCCAACTTTGAATTCTATCTCATTAACTTGGCTGTTTTATCCTGGGCAATTCACTTTAACGCTTTCAAACTGTTTCCTTATATATAAAACATGGGAAAATAAGGGGAAAATAACACCTATATCACTAGGTTGTTGTGAGGATAAAAAATTAGACAATATATTTAAAGCACATTAAAAATCACAAAGTCTTACAGAAAGGGTATCTGTTATTATTATTAAAATAACTTTTTAGGGTTTTAAGTATTGGATTCGATATTTTCATACAAGATCCTGGTATTAAAAGAGAATCTTTGCAGGGAGACTTCAGGGAGTCTAACAAACATTTAAATAAAAAATATAAAAGGAAGAATGGAACCGATGTTATCTTGTCAGATTGCTACATCAATGCTTCTGATATTCAGTTCCACAAAGATAAAGTATAAGCAGTCTGCAAAGTATGCAGGAGGTGTAAACCTTTCTGATATACTTATTATATTTCTGTTCTGGTTTTCTTCCACAAAAAAGCAACTTTTATAATGTACTGAAAAATATATCCAATGGTATTGAACTCAAAAAGATAAGGGCAGTTCCTAGAATGACAAAGGGTTATTGATTGTTAAGTTTGTGCCAGCATCTTATAATGGACATAAACTATCCCTCTTATCATCAGTGAACTAAACCTGCAGAATGCTAGCATAATGCTAAAATACCAGTTGTTTGCTACTCAATAGCTATATCATTTAAAAGACATAAAATTATGTACAAATCGACAAAGGAACTCTGACTGTTGCTGAAAATGTTATTAAGTTCCACAATTACCACCAGGGCTTTAACTCAATGAGTGGAATAAATCTTTTGTGAGTCTCTTTTCTGAGGATAAACCTGTAATTGGACAATATCAAGAGTCATCTCTTCTTTATTATGAATGGGGTATTTTGACATGGGGAAATCATTAATATCTAAGAAAATCTGATTTTAAGTACTAACTCTTAATTTAGTAGCTGTATGACCTGGGAGAAATATTTTAATATTTCTCTTCCCAATTTGTGAAATCCAAAAGATGGAGATAAGGATACTTTCACTGCCTACTTTTAGGGTTATTACAAGAAAAATCACACACACACAAAATTTAATCTTATATGAATTTAAGGATTTTTCTGAATGTTTACAAGAAAAATGACAGTATATTTGTTTTGTATGTACCTACTTTTACCACTATGTTTTTAAAATAAAGATATTTGCTACCAATTGATTTGGAAAAAAAAAAAAAGAATCCTGCCACTAAAATTGAAGCAATGAGATGGGGTAAATAATAACTTCTCTCCAATCTGTAGTGATTTCAGGTATTTTTGAAGTGTAATATGGAGCAGAACAACCTTTTTCACACTAGAAATAAATCATATGAATGCCTGAACATCTCTTATTTTTAAAATTTGTACCAGAAATTTGCTTATGTAGAAATTTAGAATGCTTTGCATAAGTTCACCGACCTTACCAGTATATTTATCAAGGATGTCCACATGGATGACAAGGTTGATGCACACATTAACAGAGCTAGCTGAATATTTAGGAATCTGTGAAAGAAAGTATGGGAAAGAGGTATCAGGGTGTATAGCAAAATAAAAATCTGCATAGCCATTATGCTGACTTCACTGTTGTACACCTGTGACCCAGGAGAGTCTATCAGTGCCATGCTGGAAAACTGAAAGACTTCCACTTGAATTGTCTTTTGACAGTTCTGAAGATTATCTGGAGATACTGGATACTGAGGACCTTTTTCAGGCTGAACTATCAACCATTCAAAATCTGCTGGAGAGAACACAGCTCCAAAGGGATGTAACTCAAATATGAAATGCACACTTATCTAAAGGTCTCTTTTATAGAAAACTTGCACAAGGCAAGTGCTATGTGTTTGTCAGAAAAAGTGGTACAAGGGTATTTTCAAGATCTCTTTGTAGAACTTTAGAGTTGATTGTGGATCAAGGCAGATACTGGCACAGGACTCAGCATGGTATACCCACATTAAAGAAAAATCACATTAGCTCAAAAGAAATATGAGATGTACAAATTTAGAGACATCTTCATCAAATTGATTACTTTTGCCTGAACTGTGTTAGAATTTTTTAAACCTGTTTTGGACTGAGCAGCCACAACTGAACAAACCTTACCATACTCTCATCCCAACATTGTGATTTCTTTGATCCGTTTTAAAAATGAAAACTAAATAACAACAACTTATATGCCCTAGAATACAGGTCAGCATCCTTTCTACTTTTTCAGATAACTAACAAAGTTATCAGATACACTCAATAAGCTTATTGCTTAATAATAAACATCTTAGGGAAATGAACATTTATACTTGCTGTCCAGATGAAAGCTATGATAGGCATTTTTGATTACTATATAATATGAATCCTCAGTGAGAAAAGTGGGAACTTAATGGGAAGAATTTTAAAATAAAACAAGTGAATTAGCAAATTCCCCTTAACTTTCCTTCTCCCTACCACCAAAGATAAATAAAAAAGATGAAGATGAAATGTGATTAATAGAAGTATATAATAAAATTCTGAATGTAAATTTTAGAAATCCTCTGATTTAATACCTTTCATTTTATAGATGAAGAAACTGAGCCCCAGAATAATTAGGGGGCATAATTTCTACGATATATTTCAATATTTTCACCTCATCATTGCATATACAATATTATTAACAATTAGTTGTACCTGAATTTATTTGAATTTACATGTAATCTTTCTTGTCTTTTCAAGTTTCAGATATAAGTATAAAATACTAATGATTAAAAAAACCATCAGCTACTAATTTCATACAAACACTGATATTTTTTCATGTAGTTGGAATTTTATGTGTAGCAGTTCATTCATATACCTCAATGAATATAAGAGGGAGACTATAGATGAAGATTAAAGGACAATGAGCTAGAGGCAGGAGGTTTTCTTTTTTTTTTTTTTTTTTTACATTGTAAAGGATTTGGATTTGTTTTTATTTTTGAAACCAATCCATTACAAATAGACTTTTCTTTCTGTTAAATTCTCCTTCCTTCAGACTTTTTGATATGAAAGGTTTGGTCACATTGCACAATTACTTAACTATTTCATGAGGGTATTTCTTCCCTTCCTAATCAAGCTGTATGCTTCTAAAGGGCAGAAACTTTGTCATCCCCCAAAGTCCCTAGCACAGTGCCAGGTAATCAATGCATATTTGTTTTTTTTGTTTGTTTGTTTGTTTTGTTTTGTTTTGTTTTGTGATTTTTTTTTTAATTATAGTAACTTTTTAATGACAGAATCCATGCCAGGGTAATTTTTTTACAACATTAACCCTTGCACTCACTTCTGTTCTGATTTTTCCCTCCCACCCTCCACCCCTTCCCCTAAATGGCAAGCAGTCCTATATATGTTGAATATGTGCTAGTATATCCTAGATACAATGTATGTGTGCAGATCCAAACAGTTTTCTTGTTGCACAGGGAGAATTGGATTCAGAAGGTAAAAATAACCCGGGAAGAAAAACAAAAATGCAAACAGTTTACATTCATTTCCCAGTGTTTTTTCTTTGGGTGTAGCTGCTTCTGTCCATCATTGATCAATTAAAACTGAATTAGATCTTCTCTTTGTCAAAGAAATCCACTTCCATCAGATTACATCTTCATACAGTATCGTTGTTGACATATATAATGATCTCTTGGTTCTGCTCATTTCACTTAGCATCAGTTCATATAATTCTCTCCAAGCCTCTCTGTATTCATCCTGCTGGTCATTTCTTACAGAACAATAATATTCCATAACATTCATATACCACAATTTACTCAACCATTCTCCAATTGATGGGCATCCACTCAGTTTCCAGCTTCTTGAGGCAGGAGGTTTCTATAAACTGATTCTGCACTTTTCTAAGTCAAGCTACAAATTTCCTTTTCACTTTAATTTTTATTTGTCCAGATTAGAAAAAAATATATATTTTTTGTAGAATAGATATAATTCCAAAGTGGAAAATGAGTCATAATTGTAAATAGGATTCAGGAATGGTTTATAGAAGAATATTCAGGAAAAATTGTTACATTTCAGTATGATGGAGGAAAGATGATACTTAAGGGAGTAGAGAAAAGATATGCAAGTAATTATGACTTTTATATGAGATAAGTGCCTGAATTATAAATGCATTGGAGTGCATTAAAATCCTTTCCAATAGATTTCACATCCAAAAGGGAAATAACTGACTATAGCCAAATTATGTCAAAGAGATGTTGAGAAATTAGAGAAATGGAAAAATTTCCTATAACATTATTCAATTGTTATTTATCAAGTGATAACAAGAAAACAGATGACAAACAGTTTATACTTTGAAACTTTGGTTTTAATAAATGGAATATTGCAAAGATTGAGCCTTCATGCTAAGAAACCTCTCTTTTTATTTATTATTGTAGCGACTTATTACAAATAAGTGGTTGTCTTAATCATTCATATGCTAGTGCTGGAATGAGTCAAATGAAAATTAGGATAACACAAAGGAGAAAAGAGAGAATGATTTGAGACTGACTAATTTAATTGAATTTATTCATTAAAATACGGCTGAAATTGTTGGACAGCATGGTACCTGTCAAGTCATTCAGGAAGGTTTCCTGACAGGCATTCCATATCTCTAATGGCTGACTAAATATAGTGAATAAAACTGCTCTGCTTTTGGACTATTCTTAGGTTTTGTTATTAGGCAAGGGGTAAGTAGGTTGCCAGGTTGTGAGAGTGAATGAGAGAAAAGAACTCCCCAGTTACTGGAAAAGAAATAAAGCAAAGTGTTAGTTCTCAAGGAAGTAGCAACAAGGAGTGAACTAATCTGAAGAAAGAAGAGCTTTCTCTTATAGAAAGTCTAGTAAGAAAGAGACAAAATGAATAATATAATGCATAATCAGCAATTTCTACCCTAGAGTACTTTTTTCAGGCTCAAATACAACATATGGAATATATTAATAAACTGCAAAACAATAGAAATATATATCATTATTATTGTTGTTGTTGTTGTTGCTGTTAATAATAAAATGTCCTATTAGACTTTAGCAAGGTTGAAAGTCATATTGGGGCAGAGTCAGTGGTGTGCATCGTGGTTCTTTAGAGTCATGCATCCATGAGTCTGGAAGATTAAGCACACTTTCTATCTGTCTCTCTTTGTTTCTGTCTTTCTGTCACTGTATCTATGTCTCTCTCTCTTTCTCTTGTCTCTTTCTCTCTCTCTCTCTCTCTCTCTCTCTGTCTCTGTCTCTCTCTCTTTCTCTCTCTCTTTCTATTTCTCTGTCTCTTTCTCTCTCTCTCTCTCTCTCTCACACACACACAACTACCAAAAACCCATATCAAATAAAAAACAGATAAAATGCCAGAAATAGAGTAAGTCTAACTGAATATATAGCATAAGAAAACAAGATTCACAAGATAACACTTTTAAGCATTAACATAGAGATTATTAATATATTAAGTCATCATTTAATATTCCTACTCCACCAGCATACACAATCTAGCAAGATATAGAAATGGATCCATTTACTTGTGCAAAACATTCAGGGATTTACTTAGAGCTGAAAACATTTCAAGTAGCTAGATGGCACCATACAAAGAAATATGGGCAGAGAACATGAAGACTAGAATTCAAATCCTGTCTCTGACATTAATTAACTAGCTATTTTACCCTGGCACAAGTTACTTAAATGCTGTCTACCTCAGTTTCCTATTCTAAAAATTGGGGATAATTGTTGTGAGGACAAATGAGATAGTGTTTCTAAAGTGCTTAATACTGTGCTTGGTACATAATAGGCAGCTGATAAATGCTTATTTGCTTACTTCCTTCCTTTTTCTCCCTAGGATCCTATTACAATAAACAACATTCATTGAGAATATCTAGATGAATGATAAGGAAATGAAGAAGCAATAGCTTAAAAATTAGTATTTTTGCCAAGCACTTTAGAAATGTCACCTTATTTTATCCTCACAAAAATTCTGGTAGGCAACTACTATAGTTATTCTCATATGTGTTCCTAGAAGATTATAGAAATATATAAAGATTTTTTCAAGATACTTTAAGAGAGAAATGGAATTCTTTAGATAAGTTAGGAGGAAACATATGAGAAAATTTTTGATCTGAACATAAGAAATAACAGAGAAACTTCAATAAATTGTTTAATCTCTACAAAGAAATGACAGGGAAAGAAGTAGACTAATACATAAATGCATACAGGCATACATGCGTGTGTATATAAGCTACATAAATAATATGTGCATATATACAAATTAAAGTCAGGATAATCTGAAAAAAATAAAAATAATAATAATATCATGATGATATCAGAGTTTGAAAATACAAGTGAATAAATTCACAATGACCATTCTCTTTACCAAAAGGGACATTTATTTAAGAGAAGAGGTTATAGATAAAATGAAA
The DNA here is from genome assembly GCF_902635505.1 of Sarcophilus harrisii. NCBI lineage: Eukaryota > Metazoa > Chordata > Mammalia > Dasyuromorphia > Dasyuridae > Sarcophilus > Sarcophilus harrisii. The sequence goes on along the minus strand of NC_045430.1, from coordinate 135,193,829 downwards.
AGATAAAATGGGCATTAGAAGAGGTAAATATGAAATAGATTTGGGAGAGCAATAGATTACCAAGAAAAGGAATTTGGAAGAATTTCTTAAAGGGTTATGCTATGAGGCCTGAGATTGCCATTTACTGACAGGCTAAGTCCATAGAAGACTGTAGCTATAATAAAGAGAAAGACATCATTAAAGAGAAGATAGAGGAGGGGGAAAGAGGAAAACAGAGAGAGAGAGAAAGAAAGAGAGAAAGAGAGAGAGAAAGAGATAGTAGATTTAGTCCTGAAAAAGACTTAGAAAAGTCAGCATATATACATCTTTTATAGGGGAAATATGTATATTGAGATGTTGAGATTGCCTTGAAGATCCTAATAAAGGCAGTATGGGAAATCCTGGAATCCCATCTTAGGTGTCTTAAAGATGATAATCAAGATCTCAACGATTGTTTAAAGATTCTCACAGGTTGGAGCAATAGACAATGAAGAGTTCCATCTTTACATCACTTTATACAAACAGGATGATCTGGGACTTGTTTATGCCTTATAATAGTGCATGGGCTTGTTCCTGATATGGGAAGATAGTAAGCTTGTTTCAACGTCTACATCAACTATAGGAACATATGATCTTTATTCAAGGAAAACACACTGATTTTTTGAGAAAGAATACATAGAAACAAACTAAAGAATAATTGACATCTCCAAAGAACATGTTTAAAAAAAAGAAAAAACAACTTAATACTGTATTGCAAAAAATAATGCAAAGTAACTTTCCAGAAAAACATGAAAGGCAGAAATCAAACATCAGTTGAAACAGAATTCAAATCATTTCAGAAAAAGAAATAAATAAACTTATGCTTGAAACTCCAAGATTAGTGGTTAAAAAGTGAATAATTCTTATCACAATCAGTTAATTCTATGAGCAATAGAGGGACTGATTTTCAATTATAAAGGAAACAAAAAGTGATATTAATAATGAATAGATAATCCTAAATAGGCAAACAAAATAAGTAAATAGATAGATAATAGATAAGTACATAGATAGATAAAACCTACCTCAAAGTCTATTGCAGTTTAACCAAGAAATCATTCATTATAACCACATGGCTTTTCCACTAGGGATTCAAGGATGATTTAACATTAAAAATATTCAACTTTAATTACTCCTTTTGAATGAAATGTAAATAAGAAAGCCTTTAGATGAAACATTAAAATATTCTACTTTAGAAAGTATCTAATCTTTCAGTAGCATATGAAGGGGGTCATAAAGTAAAATATATTGACTTCTTTGGTAAAAGCTACTTTTTAAAATATGTACTAATTGCTCATCTACATAAAACTCTAAAAGAAATTTTGAAGTATAATTGAATAATTGAACCACCATTTATACTATGGTGAGGTAGATAAGGATGATATGATTTTTTAGCACCTCTTCTCTGTGATAATATCTAGTGTGGGCTTCATGGTTACCAGACACTATAACATAAGCTTTAAATCCAAGCCAATAAGACAAGTTTGAAATTACCTTAGTGTAACAACTCTTTAGTAGCTTTTGTGAAATTAATTAGTGAACTAAGAATAAAAACTAAGTGAAGGTATTTATATTATAGAATTCATGTGTGTAAAATTAGCATGATTGTGTTAAGTAATGAAAGATCCAGCACTAATCTTTTAAATTATGGTTGTTAAACAAGACCAGTGACTTCTGCAAAGCTTTTGCTATATATTTCATTGGATTCTATACACCATTAATTCTCACACATCTTACTTGAAACATGTGATCCACAACTTTAACTGTGACTTACTTATTTCTAAATTACTGAAGAGGTAAAATAGGCACCAGGCTGGTAAACAGAAATAGATTCAGGAGAAAAATAGATTGTAAGTTAATATAATAAAGATTTAGTTACAGTTCAATTGACCTGAAAAAACGAAGTAAGGTATCCATCACAGGTTACAAAGGAGTGATATTTATTATGTGAAGTAACAAGGGAAAAAGTTACATTCCCTAGTGGAACAATTAAACAGGATAAAGAAACCATTAAAGAGAAGATGCCATGAAATGGGAGAGAGTATCCCATGATGAACTTATCCTGAAAAGGAGTCAGCAATGAGCTGCATCATGAGTAGAAAATTCATAGGGGATATATAACCTTAGGTGTGAAGACCGCATATTTTAAAATCAGCCGGAGTCAGGAATTCAGGTTAGGGGAAAATCGTCAGTCTTTATTCTCAGTGAAGAAGGATCGGAGGTGGAAGAGAATCGGCGATAGCAATGTGTGCAGCTGAGTCAAGAAGCTAGCTAGATCACCAGCCACACGACCAGCAGCCAGGAGAATAGCCCAGGCCCAATCTCTCCCAGCTTCTCTTCCTGTTCCTCTCTCTGCCTCCACCCACCAAAATGATCATTTCCTATACAACACATCAGGACTTGCACAGAGAGTGGGCGGGGGCCATTCTTTATCCAAGCATGTATATTAATAGAGTATAGTCCAATTACTATTTAGCCTCATGTGCTTGATACTTCAGTGCATCAACTCAAGCCTCAACCCATGACACTTAGGGATTAATAAAGTCTTTTGGGAGGAGGGAGAAATATAGGTGAGAATAAGGATGTGTATTGAAATTTTGGGACTGTTTTGAAAATGCTAAACTGAGAACTAGGAAAGCCTAGGTTCCCATCATGGTTATCTTAAAGATATTAACAAGGCAAGCTGGGTACATTATGGTTTCCTAAACTATGGTAATAAAACAGTCTGGAAAGCTAAATTCCCAATAAGCATATGCTAACTAGATGGTGTTAGGAAACTTACCTACTCAGAGTGGACAAAGGAAAAGCATGGGATTCATATTTTTCCCAACCCTTTGATTTGCTAAAGAAATATTTTGAAAATTGAGATGAGGTCATCCATTAGGGATGTAGTTTTGGAAGGAAATTTGGCCACATTTACTTGACTATGCTCACATAGTTTCATATTTCAGCAGATGATTTGAGTCTAGTTCCTTCAGGTTTCAAATCTGTCCGCCTTCATATCATAATCAGTCATGGTGATGGTTGTAAAATACTGAAAGGTGGTAGATTTGAAGTATTTATCTTTCCTGTAACTTTATTAGCACTTTTAAAAAACAAAATTTAATAAGTTTTGGTATTCTTTATAATCTTATAAGCATTATTAGATGTTTTTCATCTCTTGTACTTCCATCTCCATCTATTTCTCTTTTACCTCCCTTTATTTTTTCTACTCTTTCTCTTCCTCCTCCTTCCAAAGCAAAACAAAAGGAAAAAAAATCATCATTAAATTAAAATACTATATTACATGTAGTAATTTTGATTAGGAAGTATGAAAATTTTTCTTTAAAACCATAATACTATATGATTGTTTTTTCTTTGTAGTCTTTCTACTTGGACTTTACGTTAAGAATTTTATGAATTTAATTTGTTAATTTGTTCCAATATAAAATTTAAGCTTGTTCCCTCTGATGTCAAATATAGTTTCATGTAGGGTGATAGACATGGGATCTTTCCATTTCACACTAGAATTACTTTAAAAATTTTCTGAATGTTGTTAAGGACTGGTGCTTTTTCAGTCTATATAGCAGAATTTCCACTGTGAAAGGACATAAAAGTGTGGTTGATACATTTCCATTTATATTCAGCAATATAAGGTGATTTATTTAAATTCAGTAGTATTCTATTAAGTCAGAAAAGAAGGTTCTATTGTTGGGAACGATTCTATCATAAAAAGACATAAATTGAAAAGAACTTATTTTAAATCTACCTTGACCTGGAATAGTTTCCAAATTAGTGGATACTATTAATACACACACACACACACATACACACACACACGAAAGCACAATGTTTCATTAAAAAAGCACAGTAGGATCAAAAGATTTTTGACCACCAACTTGGAAGCATACGTCATAAACAAGTGCAATCCAATTTAAAAAATATCGGTTTCTAATTCCAACCCATTTGATGTTGCCCTTTCATAATCTCTGCTGGATAGTTGTAGATTCTTCAGTCCTTTCTTTCAAGACCTCAATATTTTTCAGCAATTAATTTTGTAGCTAAAACACATTTCTCTTGTACTATTTCTTTTAGATATATTAAAATTGGGTGGAAAAGTAAAACACCTGTTAAAATGCATTTTAGAAGAAGTTTTATAGGTTCATACTTTTTACCCTGTATTCACAATTCTATAAAATCACAAATATTTTCCATTTTAGATTTTCATTTACTGAAAAGTTAAGCAAAGGTTCAAACATAGTCATTTAACACCAATAAGTGACTAGACACAATCCTTCAAATATCACAACTATTTTTATATAACAGGAGTTTTGCTCACAGGGCTTTATGCCTAACTTAGAGAAGTCAAATAAGAAGAACTCATAGTACAAGCATATATACCAATGCATTAAGCGAAAATAAATAAAAAGTTGACATTTAATATAATTAGCCTACATAATATTGTCTCATGTTAAATAACATGCAGTGAGTCTTAAGAATTATTGGTAACACTGATGCTTTTCAGACATCTCAGCCTGGAGACACCAAAGACAGCTTGGAAGTTAGTAGGAAAAATTTGTCTTACTAGGGTAAGAAGGCCTTGGAAAAGCAGTAAACCTGGATGGGGTTTTTGGAGTCATTGTATTGACAGTAGTGGTGGTCATAATAACAGTGACTTCTGGAGGTATCACGTCACAGACTGAGGGATAAGGAGTATTGAACAGCTGGTCAGACCAGAAAAGCTGGTGTCTTTACTAACAATGAAGAAGAATTCTGCTGCTTTACCACACTAGAATTTATAGCCACAGTGGAGTGGGGAACCTCCTCACAGTGGAAGCTAATGACATTTTGAGACACTAATAATCAAACAAAATTTAAAAAAAAGGAAAAAAAAAACTAAGCAAATGTGAAATATATCATTGGAAAAAGAACTGACCAAGAAAACAGGTCCAAGAGATATAATTTAATTATTGAACTCCTTGTAAGTCACAATCAAAAAAAGAAATAGTCTAGATATGATCTTAATGAACTTAATAAAGAAAACTGCCTTGATATTCTATAACCAAAGGATAAAATAGAAATTGATAGAAGTACTAAACAACTTGTGAAAGAGATCACAAAATGAAAATTCCAAGCAATATTACATCCAAATTCCAGTTCAAGGAGAAAATACTGCAAATAGCCAAAAAGAAACAATTCAGATATGATGGAGCCATAGTCAGGATAATAAGGATTTAATTGAAGTCCATAAAGGAACAGAGAGCTTGGAATATTAGAATCTAGAGGATAGAAGAGCTAACATTACAGTCAAGAATCACCTATCCTGCATAACTGAGTAATAATCCTTCAGAATAAAATGGAAAATGAATGATAAAAAGCCCAGAACTGAACATAAAATTTGACTTTGAAATACAAGATGGAAAAGAATTAAAAGAAAAGAGAAATCATAAATGAATTTGATAATGTTAAAAGTTTTATATTTTTATATAAAATAATATTTATGATTTCAAAATACTTTCTCACTATTAGGATAGGAAAGAATATGTATAGAGAAAATACAGAGATGTGAGTTGAATGTGATGGTATGATTATCTAAAAAAATAAAATTAAGGGATAAGAAAGAATGCCCTGGGAGAAAGGGAGGAAAAAGAGATAGAATGGGATAAATTATTGTCTATAAAAGATGCCAAAGAAAAGTTATGAGGAAACATGTAATGGACTGAAGCTCTTGAAGCTCTCATTGCACTGAGGTCCCTCTTAGCACTTGAGGCTAATTAGCAATTGGACAATATTCTATTAATATATGCTTGGAGAAAGAATGCCCCTGTCCATTCTCTGTGCAAGTTTGATGTGCTGTATGGGAGACTGTGTAGACAATTTGGTGGGTTGAGTGTGAGAGCCAGGGGCAGTGTTGGCTGGATTCCTCTTGCAATTGCTCTTACTTCCTATAGCCATTCCCCTTTACCTCTGCAAAGAATAAAGATCAAGCATTTTCTCTTATTCTGACTCTGGCTGATTTTCATATACTCTGGGTGCTAAACGCGGTCATCACAAAAACAAATAAAACTTTTTCTTCTGGAAGCATACAAATTCCCAATATTTTGTGGGTTAAAGAGATACAACTCAGGTATCTTGTTTGTAAGTTAGCTTTTGGCAGTTGTTATGGGCAAAAACTCGGAAACAAGGATTTTTACATGATGTTAAGTAAGTGGAATTGATAAGACAATAGTTATCTAGTTTAGCATTGTATTTGATAGTTCTATAGTCCAGTATATGTACTGAGTACTTAATATAGTTCCACAAGATTCACACCTATGATAATGAAGTATATAACAGCCAGCAAGAACTGGACAAGATTCATTCCATCTTCAGTCAGGCTCCTGATGATAGGCTCTCTTCCTGCATTTCTCCACCGAAACCAAGGCCAGTCTGAAAGGCTCTACCAGGACTTTAACATCTGGCTATTCTTGTGGTGATTACTCAACTGAAATGAAGACTGCTTCCAAGACCTCCAGAAAGCCACCAAGAACACTATAGGCAGTGAATTCTAAATTTTCTTTTAAACATTCTTCAGAATCTCAGCTTCATGAACTCTTTAAAATTAATCAAAATATTTCAGTTAAATACCTACAGAAAGACCTTGAGGATTTAAAATATACCCTATGGGATCTGTATGTTCACGAATGTTTGTGGCAGCCCTCTTTGTAGTGGCCAGAAACTGGAAACTGAATAGATCCCCATCAAGTGGAGAATGGCTGAATAAATTGTGTATATGAATATTATGGAATATTATTGTTCTGTAAGAAATGACCAACAGGATGATTTCAGAAAGGCCTGGAGAGACTTACACGAACTGATGCTGAGTGAAATGAGCAGGTCCAGGAGATCATTATATACTTCAACAACAATACTGTATGATGATCAATTCTGATGGACCTGGCCATCTTCAGCAATGAGATGAACTAAATCAGTTCCAATGGAGCAGTAATGAACTGAACCAGCTATGCCCAGTGAAAGAACTCTGGGAGATGACTAAGAACCATTACATTGAATTCCCAATCCCTATATTTTTGCCTGCCGGCATTTTGGATTTCCTACATAGGCTAATTGTACAATATTTCAAAGTCTGATTCTTTTTGTACAGCAAAATAATGGTTTGGACATGTATACTTATTGTATATCTAAATTATACTTTAATATATTTAACATCTACTGGTCATCCTGCCATCTAGGGGTGGGGGTGGGGGGGGAAGGAGGGGAAAAATTGGAACAAAAGGTTTGGCAATTGTCAATGCTGTAAAATTAACCATACGTATAACTTGTATAAAAAGCTATAAAAGAAAAAAATATATATAAAATATACCCTATGTCCATTGAACATATAATTTTGCCCCCAATTTTAAAACTACATATTGCAAAATGAATTTGAAATATTGATTCCTTTCTTTGCAACAGTAAAGCTCATTTGCTCTTAAACCATGTGGCAAGGTGAGGTGATGAAAAGAAATAAACAATATAGCATGGGGAAAGAAGGGAGGAGAAAGACACCAGGAGGCAGATTGCCATAGTGGCTTAACCTGTTAATAAGCCAGAACTCTGAACTTGAAACAAAGGATGCTTACAAGGTACTAAGTGGAATTGATGAAACAATGGTTATCTAGTTTAGCATGGTGTAATGGGCTGAGGTTTGAGTTGATGCACTGAGGTCCCAAGTACGTGAGGCTAAATAGTAATTGGGCTATACTCTATTAATATACATGATTGGATAAAGAATGGTCCCTGCCCACTCTCTGTGCAAGTCCTGATGTGTTTTATAGGAAATGACGATTTTGGTGGGTGGAGGCAGAGAGAGAGACAGGAAGAGAAGCTGGGAGAGATTGGGCCTGGGTTTGAGACTCCGAGCTGCTGGTTGTGTGGCTGCTGGTCGAGCTAGCTTCTTGACTCAGCTGCACACATTGCTATCGCCGATTCTCTTCCACCTCCGATCCTTCTTCACTGAGAATAAAGACTGACGATTTTCCCCTAACCTGAATTCCTGACTCTGACTGATTTTAAAATACGCTATCTTCATAGCATGGTGCTTAATAGTTCTCTAAGTTCAGTATGATTGATTTAGTCTTACAACAAATAATGGTTTTCTAGTGACATAATGATTGGTTTATACTCAGTGTAGAGCATATAAGCTAGGAGCCTCAGCTAGGTTGATGGAGAGGCAGAGAAGACAAGAGAACTGGAGGCAGGAGCTTAAGGTCTCAGAGGCTCAGAGAGAGAGCTAGAAAAGACAAGCAGTCTGTAGACTAAAGCACAAGCCCTTGGACTCAAACAGATTCATCCCATGTCACATTACCTTGGTGGCAGATTGTCATCCTTAACTTCTCCACTGAAACCAAGACTTTGGAAGGCCTTTAAGAAAGCTAACTGGACCCCAGGAAAGGAGACAAGACTTTGAAAGAGATAATAAAGGATTTGAACTTTAACACCTGGCTGTTCTTGTGGTGATTACCGAACTGAAACAAAGGCTGCTCCAGAGACCCCCAGGAAACTGAACCAAAGAACATTACATTAACCTAAAATGGTTCATCAAAGATGGTGTCAGCCATGGATAGATTTATGGAGGAAATTTAGCCTCAGAGATTTGACATAACCAGGATTTGTGAATGGACATATCAAGGTGGACTCCACAGAGTAACTATAAGGTTAAAATGATCTAGATCAGTGCCCTTCCCCGCTTGTCTCAGTGAGTAATTTTACCAGTACTTTCTTTCTCTGCAAACTTACTTAGTTACTCAGAACATCTACACTACTGCCAAAGGAAATTTCCTTTGGTAAAATATATTTTACTTTTTCAATAGCTAATTCATTAGAAGCAAAATAAGGTGTTTTAGTCTCCACTTCTGTTTTTCTAGAAATTATGTTTTATATATATTGTTGCATGTGAAAGAAACTTTTTTCCAGATGTGTCAGCTATTTGTCTTTGAAATGATTTGATTTATCTCTGAATAATATCAATAACCAGATGTCAAATATAAAATAAATATCAACAAATTATCATCCCCACACACATCCCAGTGTGCTATCTCTTCAATTTTGATTTTTTGAATTAATGTAAATTTATTTTAGAATAAAACTAAAAAGAGAGAGTATGGCCCATAAATATCAAATAAATAATATTATTTGTGCCAATTAATTTAAATACTCAATCTTGGTTATCACAGTCAGCAAAGGTGCTTCCCTGATGCCTTAAGTACTTTTTGGTATTAAATTTTCTTTCATTTCACTATCACTTTGGTGCCACAGAAGCTAAGCCTCAGCATCTCGGATTTTGTACACTATTAAAGTCTAAAATCACATAAGTTATAGGTTACTTGATTCATAAAGCCTTTTTAATTTATTCTCTGTGACAGCTGCAGAGACAGATAAACTCACCAAAAAAAAAAAAAAAAAAAAAAAAAACCCACTATGGGCCTTTCCATTTCCTACTGTGGACAGTTGCTCAGAGAAAGTGACTTTATGCATTGCAGGAGTGCTAAATCAAGGGTACAGCAAAGCACTGATATATTATAAACTGAATTGCATTTAAAGAGGTAGATCTATTAAGCAAGAAAAAAATGAATCACTTTTCTGATTAAGTGAATGCTATCAAAGGGGGTTGTTCAGATTGCTTCTCAGGAATGCCCCCTTTTCATTTTGGGTTTCAAACTTCATTTTTAAAAAGTCATGAAAAAAAAAACACCACGTTTCTCAGAAGTGAATTTTAACTTTATTTAAATGATAAATTTTATTAAATTATTCCTTAATTTAACATTTAAAATACCTATATTTGCATGGTTGCATGAACCACAGAAATACACAATAAAATAATTTTCTGTACGTTATCAAAATGTCAGTCAAGAATCCCCTTGTTTAGAATGTCTTCCTTCCTTCCTTGATACATTTTTTGCAATTCACTTTTATTCTTTCAGCTACAGATTTAATCAGCAGACTTTTAACAATCATGATAATATTTTATTTCATAGTTAAGAGTGTTTTATTTACTGCAGGAGTTTTCCATATTAAATTCAGGCCTCACTGTTAAGGATGGTCATCTGTTTGTTAATAATATCACTTCCCTTCTGATTTGTATCAGGAAGAATTTGACTCAATCTCTTAGCAATGATTTTCATTTTCACTTTCTAAAAACTCTCAATCATGCAAATGTAAACATTAAAAGGATGCCAAACTTGAATTAGTTATTTTAATCATTGATCTGGGTCATGAAAACAAAAAGTGAAAAATATCTCTCTCCTTTTGATAGAAAGGTGAAGTGATGCTAGTGTTGTTTTTCAGTTTTGTTCAACTCTGTGTGATGCCCATTTTCTTGGCAAAGATACTGGAGTGCTTTGCTATTTACTTTCCCAGATCATTCTACAGATGATGAAATTGAGAAAAGCAGGGTTAAATGGCTTGCCCAGGGTTATATAAGCATCTGAAACTACATTTTTATTCAGGAAAATGAGTCTCCTTGACTGGTCTTTGCACTTTATCCACTGCATCACTTAATTGCTTGGTTTGCAATACTCTTTATGCCTTTAGATATGATCTCTGTAGTTGTTTATTTTACTTGAATGTTCTTGGACAGTGGACCAAATGATCAAGTTGAATCCAGAATTAAAAGGAAGAGAATAACCTATATTGCTTTCAGGAGATTGCAAAATTCATGTAATGACCTCTAAGTTCTGCCAGGAATAAAAGTAAGAGCCAACTTATTATTTTCAATATTGTACTGATGTCTTTGAATAGCATTATCATAAAACATTTGTGATCTCTAAAGAATTTTTAAAAATTAAAAAAGGATCTCACAGAGAGAATTTGAGTAAGCATGCTGAAAAGCATAATAATAATTAATTACAAAGAATAATATGAATAAAGTCTCTCATCAAATATTAAATGATCAAGATATATTTGCTGAAGTCTTTATCTTAGAATAGCATCCTTGAGATGTTAAGAAAAGTCAGGGAAGTCATGTAGTATATAGAGGGAACTTACTGTAGTATATTTATGGAAAGATATAGTTATAATATTGTCAAGGATCTGTGCAGTGACTGGATGGTTTGGTAGCTTCATTCATGAGAGAAATATACATGGATATGACAATTAATTTATTTACATATTTAAATATAAAATGGGTTGAGGGAAGGGATTATACCAAAATTATTCTTGTGGAAAAGCAAAATCCATGACCAAAAATAATTTTTTTTAAAATAAGGGTCGTAATAGGTGACCTTTAAATTCTTTTCCTACTTTGATCTTATAATTTATTATAAGCTATATGTATATATATATATATATATATATATATATATACATACACACACACATATATGTATATATATGTGTGTGTGTGTGTATAAAGTTTCTCCACAAACTATGTCTGTACATGTATATGCATTTGTATTTATATATTCACACATATTACGCATGTATATAGATACAGGTATAGATGCATGTGTGTATTTGTGTGTATATTTAATATGTATGTGTGTATAGATATTATATGCATGTATGTATATGTATATCTATTATTCTATCTTTGATTACTTTGATCTGTCCAAAACCATCATAAAGATTGTTCAGTGAAATTTTCTATAAAATACCCTTTCCTTTATGATCTGAAGGATTATGATTGATTTTTCTAAAATACTGTTCTTACTAGGAATTCAATACCATGTTTTTATTTAACTCTTGTCCCCCCTGTTAGTTGAGAATGAATGAAATTCTAAGTGCTATTAGTGAACTAAATAAAACAAAAACATTAGTAATTCACTGAGCCCTCATCAACATTTTATGTATCATTAATCTGGAAGAATATTAGGCTTCCAAAGCCTAAGTCCTCATTTATATGGTATAGTCAAATCAAGTCTACCCTTCACTGGCTTAGTTTGAGAGAGGCATATTTCAAAGCATACAAGGGTTTTATATGACAGGTATAATAATTTTACTATAAGAGTAAGGGAAATTCTAATCTGCAGAGAACTACATAGTATGAATACCTATAAAAAGAATCTGTTAAGGGAAAAAAAGTACAACAATATTTTTATAAAACTGGATGTAAGCTATAGTGTAGTATTGTTTATTGTAGTATAGTGCAGCCTCAAAACAATACTCTATCCAATATTATTAAAATCTGTATGTTGTAGATTAACAGTTGCCAGGCAGAATGCAAAAACAAATATGAAATAAACATTACTTTCTTTTGTTTTAATAAAGCTTTTTATTTTTCAAAACATATGCATGGACAATTCTTTGATATTAGCCCTTGCAAAACTTTGTGTTCCAATTTTCCCTCCCTAACCACTCCCTCCCCTAGATGGCAAGTAGTCCAATATATGTTAAACATGTTAGAAATGTATGTTAAATTCAATATATGCATACACATTTATACAATTATGATTTGCACAAGAAAAATCAATTCAAACCAGTAAAAAAAAGAAGAAAATGAAAGGAAGGAACAATGAAAACAGTTGCCACAGTCCTCTCCCTCTGGGTGTAGATGGTTTATTTTTTATTTTTTATTTTTTTTTGTCATTGAACAACTGGGACTGGTTTGAATCATCTCATTGTTGAAGAGAGCCACTTTGATTAGAATTGATCATCGTATAATCTTCTTGTTGCCATGTATAATGATCTCCTGGTTCTATCCTTTTCACTTAGCATCAATTCATGTAAATCTCACCAGCCCTCTCTGAAATCATTCTGCTGATCATTTATTATAGACCAATAATATACCATTACATTCATATACCATAGCTTATTCAGTGATTCTCCAATTGATGGACATCTATTTAGTTTCCAGTTTCTAACCACTACAAAAAAGGGCTGCCACAAACATTTTTGCACGTGCGTGTCCCTTTTCCTCCTTTAAGATCTTTTTGGTATATATAAGCCCAGTAGAAATACTGCTGGGTCAAATGGTATGCACAATTGGATATCTTTTTGAGTATAGTTCCATATTGCTCTCCAGAATGGTTGGATCCATTCATAGGTCTAACAATGTATCAGTGTCCCAGTTTTCCCACATCCCCTCCAACATTCATAATTATCTTTTCTTATCTTCTTAGCCAATCTGAGAGGTATGTAGTGGTATTTCAGAGTTGTCTTAATTTGCATTTTTTCCATCAATAGTGATTTGGAGCACCTTTTCATATAATTAGAAATAGTTTCAATTTCTTCATCTGAAAATTGCCTGTTCATATCCTTTGACCATTTATCAATTGGAGAATGGTTTGAATTTTTATAAATTTGAGTCAATTCTCAATATCTTTTAGAAATGAGACCTTTATCAGAACCCTTGAATGTAAAAGTTTTCCAGTTTATTACAGCCCTTACTTTATATGAACAAATGGAAATATAATGAAAGATAATATTTGACTAATGCCTTAAAATTTCCATATAGCTTTACTCATAACTCTGAGGAAGCTAACAAATTATATATATATATATATATATATATATATATATATATATATATATATATATATTCCCCATTTTACAGACAAGGAAACAAGACAAACGTTATTTTAAAATATTATTGGGGTAGAAACATTTTCTAATTTCCCAATAATTCTTTTTGTTATAAAAACAGGATATGTTTATAACAGTTGAATATAGATAAATGAGTTATAAGTTCATTAATATGAGTGCCTAGGTTATTAATGCTAAGACATGGAAAGTAATTTTCTGTGGGCCTGAGATATAATTGAGTATGAATGATAAAGAATTTTTCCCAAAAGTACATACTGCTGCTGTTCTCTAAAAACATAAATAAAAATATTGCTGGCTCATTTTTGATGACAGTGACAGATTTAAAAGTCTGTGTCATTTGATTATATGTCTTTAGCATTATAAATAGTACCAGTGACCTTTAGATGCATCAAGAATATTTTAAATGTTTTTTGAAGTACAACCCCAAAAGGTCAGTATTAAATGGTTTAATATATATTAAAATAAACAATATAATGAGGGAAAGGTAAAAAGGTATATTTCATAGGTTAAGGAAGATTAAAAAGAAAGTTTACTTGGATTCAACAAGCATTTTTTGAGACATATTTCTATGCAAAGTACTTTAATAAACAACTTCGATACAAAGGGGAAAAAAAAAAAAACCCTAACAACAATAACTCTTGCCCCCAAAGCAACTGGGGGCAAAAATTCCACTAGTAAGTGGTGTGTTCTTTTGTGGGTAAGATGAAAATAAAAGATAGAAGTAAAACATTGAAGAAGTTAAAATGATATTGAAGATCATGGGAAAAAAAGTCAGACTCTAGAAGTAAATTTTGATGAAGGATAGTAATAACAGGATTAAATATGTCCCCATAAAGCAGATAACACTTGAAAGAATCAGAAATTAATTGGAATTGCATTGAAGAAGTGTTAAGATGGGAAAGGGAGCATCCCAAAAGTTTGGGGTCTCAGGCTGGTGTTGCAAGGCATTTCAAAAGAATTTGCAGACTTGAATCCATCTCCTTAGCCAAGGAGCAAAGCTTTATTGCAGTAGTGATGCCATACAAAGTAGGCTTGAATTCTAAGAGAATTTCAGAAGAGAACCAGAATCAAGGAGATACATTTATACTGCTTTCAATCATTGATATGCTAATTAGGTGGCTCATAGGTAGGAAGTAGTGGTTTCCTAAAGGGGTGGTTCCAGGTTGACCAGATTATTACTGACAAGATTACCAGTCAGCAATGAATTGAGGAGTAGTCTCTGGAACCAAGCAGATTGGGTGTGGGAGTTTCCTGAAGACTGACTAAGTATACTCAGAATCTCCCACACCTGACTAAGTATACTCAGAATCTAGAAAATTGGGCTTGAGAGTTTCCAAAACCAGAAGATTGAGGGCTACAGATTTACCTTTGTGCTATAGATCCTAGTTGAATTCCCATAACTATTCCCTGAAGCAAGCAGGAAAGAGCTTTGATTATAATGTACATAAGTCAATCCTTTGTTGTTCTTAAGGAGGCCTTTTATTTAGAAGGCACTTATTGAATTCATTGCATTGATAAAATCCTCCTAACTCCTACAGTTACTGTTTACAATTTGAAGGACAAGTTATATTGTCAAGTCCTTCCCCTACCCTCTAGACTATTTTTCTCTGCTAAAAAAGCCTACTGGTACCCCTATTCTTCTCTAACTCTTTTTAAATTAGCTCACTCAATAGACATCACAATATTAGTAATTTAGCATGTCTTATTATGGCATCTTACCCCTTGTTAATGACAAATTCCACTATAGAATATAGACAGTATTTTTTCCCTTGTTAATGGGTAAAACTCATTTTTCGAAATTAGCCCACTGCTAGCAGTGTTTGATTTCAATGTGGTCTAACTTTAAATTTTTTGACATACCTCAAGTCACCACAGCCAAAACCCAATACATGTTTGTGGCTCAATAATGTTTTGGAGGGATGTGGGAATACTGGGACACTAATACATTGTTGGAAGAGTTGTGAACAGATCCAACTATTCTGGAAAGCAATATGGAACTATGCTCAAAGGGCTATCAAACTATACAATACCCTTTGATTCAGAAGTGTCTCCACTTGACCTGTGTCCCAAAGAGATCATAAAAATGGAAAAGGACCCCTATGTGCAAAAATGTTTGTAGCAGCCCTTTTTTAGTGACAAGGAATTTGAAGCTGAGTGGATATCTATTAGTTGGAGAAGGCTGAATAAGTTATGTATATGAATGTTATGAATATTCTTGTTCTGTAGCAAAGGATTAGTAGCATGATTTCAGAGAGGCCTGGAGAGACTCACATTAACTGATGCTACATGAAGTGAGTAGAACCAAGAGAATATTGCAAACAGCAACAAAAGGATTATACAATAATCAATTCTGATGGTTATTAGCAAGGTTATTCAGGGCTGTTCCAATGGACTTGTTATGGAGAGAGACATATGCACCCAGAGAGAGGACTGTGAGGACAGAGTATGGATTACAACATAGTAACTTCACATTTTTTGGTGTTGTTTGCTTGCTTTTACTTTTTGTTTTTGTTTTTTTTTCTCTTTTTTGTTTCATTTTTGATCTGATTTTTCCTCAGCAGCATGATAATTTTGGAAATATGAAAAGAAAAATGATATGTTTAACATATATTGGATTATGTGCCATCTAGAGGAAGGGGTCAGTGGAAGGAAGGAAAAAAAAAAATTGGGAACGCAAGATTTTGCAAAGGTTGATGTTGAAAATTAGTTATGCATATGTTTTGAAAATAATGTTTTAATAAAAAACTACTTAAAATAATTATGAACTTAAGTTAAGTTGTTGGATATTTAAAAAAACATAAATCATCAGCATTTCTTTGTATTACTAACAAAGTTCAGCAGCAAGTGATAAAACAAATTCCATTTAAAATAATTGTAAATAAAATTTTGGGAGTCTTTCTGGCAAGATAAACTTTGGAACAATATGCACAATATTACAAAACACTTTTCACACAAATAAAGTCATCTAATCAACTAAAAATCTATCAATTTCTCATGGGTAGGCTGAACTAATGTAATTTTTCCACATCTTTTAAAAAATATATTTCTTTTTAATGCCCATTGTTTAATGATTCATGTTGAGAAGAGAAAAATCAAGGCAAAAGAGAAAAACCATGGGAGAGAAAAACAAATAGGAAAAAAGTAGTGAACACTGCATGTGTTAATTTATGTTCAATCTCCACAGTTCTTTTTACGGATGCAGATGGCTTGTCTGTCCAAAGTATATTGGGATTGCTTTGGATTACTGAACCACTGAAAAAAATCAAGTCTTTCATAGTTGATCATTGCACATTCTTACTATTTTTCTGTACAATGTATTTCTGGTTATGCTTGGTTCTTCTGAGCTAATATAATAAAATGAAAATTCTACCTAAATTAATTGACTTAGTTAGTCCCATACTAATGACACTTTCAAAAATTATTTTATAGGGCTAGAAAAAATCATCTTGAAGAACAAAAGGTCTTTAATATCAAGGAAAGTAATGGGGAAAAAGTAAAAGAAGGTAGCTCAGCTGTACCAGATCTAAAATTATATTATAAAATGGCAATCATCAAAATTGGTTGGCACTCAATAGGAAACAGGGTGCTGGATCAATGGAATAGATTAGGTACACAAGACACAATAGCCAATGACTACAGAAATAGACTGTTTGATAAACCCAAAGAGTCCAACTTCTGGTATAATAACTCGCTATTTGACAAAAACTGTTGGGAAAACTACAGAATAATATGACACAAATTTTGCATAGACAAACAACTCACTCTGCATACCAAAATAAGGTCAAAATTTATATATGATTTAGTCATAAATGTGATACAATAAGTGCATAGAAGATCTATGGTGAAGGGAAGAATTTGTTATCAATCAGGAGATAAAAAATTATGAAATGCAAAATTATTAATTTTAACATTAAATTAAGAAGCTTTTATACAAACAAAGCCATTGCAGCCAAGATTAGAAGGCAAGCAGAAAGCAGTGAAACAATTTTTATAGTCAGTGTTACTGATAAGGTCTCATTTCTTTTTTTTTTTCTTTATTGAAGATTTTTGTTTTTTAAAACACCCCTCCCTTCCCTAAATGGGAATTAGTCCAACATATGTTAAACATAGTAGAAATATATGTTAAATTCTATATACGCATACACATTTATACCATTATCTTACTGTACAAGAAAAATAAAATCAAACTAGAAAAAATGAAAAAGAAAATAAAATTCAATAAATTGTGGTATATGAATATTATGGAATATTACTGTTCTGTAAGAAATGACCAACAGGATAATTTCAGAAAGGCCTGGAGAGACTTACACAAACTGATGCTGAGTGAAATGAGCAGGACCAGGAGATCATTATATACTTCAACAACAATACTATATGATGACCAGTTCTAATGGACCAGGCCATCCTCAGCAACGACATCAACCAAATCATTTCCAATGGAGCAGTAATGAACTGAACCAGCTATGCCCAGAAAAAGAACTCTGGGAAATGACTAAAAACCATTACATTGAATTCCCAATCCCTATATTTATGCACACCTGCATTTTTGATTTCCTTCACAAGCTAATTGTACAATATTTCAGAGTCTGATTCTTTTTGTACAGCAAAATAACGTTTTGGTCATGTATACTTATTGTGTATCTAATTTATATTTTAATATATTTAACATCTACTGGTCATCCTGCCATCTAGGGGAGGGGGTGGGGGGGGTAAGAGGTGAAAAATTGGAACAAGAGGTTTGGCAATTGTTAATGCTGTAAAGTTACCCATGCATATATCCTGTAAATAAAAGGCTATTAAAAAAAAAAAAAAGAAAAGAAAATTCAAGCAAACAACAACAAAAAGAGTGAAAATGCGAGGTTGTGAACCACAGTCAGTTCCTGCAATCCTCTCTCTGAGTGTAGATGGCTCTCTTCATCACAAGACTATTGGAATGAGTTTGAATCATCTCATTGTTGAACTGATCCATGTCCATCAAAATTGATCATCATATAGAAAAACTGAAAACAAAACCAAATATTAAATAAAATCATTTTTGTTGTTCAAGTTTCTAGTAAATATAGGTGATTTGTGGACATAAAAAATACCAGAGGTTTTATCCTAATCGAATATACTCTTTATTTACCTAGCCTTCTGTTTTATTTAACAGGAAAATGAAAAAAAATTCTATATGGTCAGATTATATTATCAGATTATTGAATCTGGGGTTTTATTATCTGGTTTCTTTTTTTTAAATTTCATTCTTGATTTATTTCACAGGCTTATGGCATCATACTCCAACTCTATCACCAGGTTGTGAGCCTCATTTCTTTTGAATGGTCCAAATCATTCACTTTGGATTTCAACGTAGAAAGGTGCTGCACTTGACCAAAGAATATGAAAACAAGCTAAATTTCTGAAACAATTAGAGTTAAGTGAATTGTCCAGTGTCACACAGTTAAGTGCTAAGTGCCTGAGATTGGCTTTGAACTCCGGTCCTCCTGAATTCAGGGCCAGTACTCTATCTATTGCACTATCTAGCTACCTCTTTCGGTAGCATTCTGATCCATTTTTTCTGACCTTCTTATGTCAAAGTTAATGACATATTTTTGTTTTATATATGTTTGAAAGTTGAACTAAAAGAGTTGATAAGGTTACAAGAAATAATGTAGACAGAATAGCATTGAGACCAGGAAAGAATCTTCAGATATATCTGTCAACATAGTATTTTTATTTGGTGATACACTGGTTATAACTTTCAGAGGTTAGAAGATAGAACAGGAATTAAAAATTGGTGTTTTAAGAGTTAGGGCTAGACACCTGCATCCAGATGTGTGTGTGTGTGTGTGTGTGTGTGTGTGTGTGTGTGTAGTTGAAGAACTTCCAGCAGCTGCATGTAGTAAAGATAAGGTGAAGAACTTCCAGCAGCTGAACTTCCAAGGACATTTAACTTCCTTTTCTGTATTTTTAGTTTCTCTAGGTCTCTGTGACCTGCGTGAGTATGTTAAGTGGTAGCCAACATGTACTTAGATTTTAGACATAAACCTTGAATGATGACATTTATCACTGTTCAAGTTACCAACATCTGGCCAATTAGTTGCCTGATGTATGGTTCCTCCTAGAACTAGGAATCTGCTGTTTTTGGCACGAATAACATCTAATTAAGGGGGGGGGGGACCTATCTCTTAATGTTCTCCAATTCATGATGTAATCCTTTGTATCTAAAACCTATAAAAACTGTATACCTTATCCCCTTCTTTAGCCCTTCTACCGTGAGCTCTCTCTCTTCCCCTCCTCAAGGTGGAATTGCTCATTCTCATGAGAATTAATTAAATAAACAACTTTTCTGCTTTTTACTTCGAAAGGTCTCTGAGTAATCATTTTTGGATAGTATTTCTATCCCTCACAGAGAGAAAGGATTATGGGGACTGAATGTTGATTGCAACATGGTATTTTCACCTTATTTATTGTTATTGTTTGCTTGCTTGTTTTTTCTTTCTCATTTTTTCCCCTTTTGATCTGATTTTTCTTGTGCAGAATGATAAATGTGGAAATATGTTAAGGAGAATTGTATGTCTAATCTATATTGGATTACTTGCTGTCTGGGGGGGAGGGACAGAAGGAGAAAAATTTGGAACACAAGGTTTTACAATGGTAAATGGTGAAAACTATCTTTGCATGTGTTTTGAAAAATAAAAAGCCATAATTATTTTTAAAAGTGGATGCTAGAAATTGGAGCTATTATTTCATTAGTTTAAGGAATTTCTGGGTAAGTAAAATTTCTTTACTAATTCACATTGGCACTTTACCTGTAATTTGTAGTCTTAAGAAGTTAAATAAAGCATTGAGAGATTAAATGTTTTAAACAGTATCAGAGAACCAGTATGTGTCAGAGGCAGAACCTAAATTGAGTTCTTTCTAGCATTGAGATTGGTTCTCTATCCATTATAAAACACTGCTCATTTCAAGTTATTTTTTTTAAATTGTTAACTGAAAAAGGAAAATATAATAATTCTATAAATAGAAAAGTGTTTTAAAGCTATTTAAAATTCATCAGGCAGAATTATAATGTACCATAAAAGTTCAGAATCAGTCAAGATAAAATGTCTTCAGCTTAATTAATGTCACATTTTGGAAGTATGCTGGCAATGATTAAAATACTGACATTTTGGTTAAGACTGTAAAAACAAATAGCCTGAAAGGAACTCTGAGAGGTCACCTGATATATTCTTTTTCCTCCCATAATACTTATATCTCCCAAGCAATCAATTTTAGTATTCAAACTCTTGCTAATAATATTTAAACTCTTTACAACTTAAAAAAAAAAAAGTAGAGAAAAACCATTTTATAATCTGTGCCCAGAAAGAGTATTGCTCACTGAAATCCAGTCAGGATATCTTTGTTTTCTTAATCTCTTTGGATTCAATTGATTACCCTATTCACATTTTATTTTTTTAGTTTATGTATTTTTAATATACATTGTTTTATGAGTTTTATCGGGAGAGAAAAATCAGAACAAAAAGGAAAAACCATGGGAGAGGTAAAAAAACAAAACAAACAAAAAAAAAAAAAAAACAGGAAAAAGAAGTGAACAAGGCATGTATTGATTTTAATTTTCTCCGTAGTTCTTTCTCTAGGTTCAAATGACATTTTCTGTCCAAAGTCTATTGTGATTGGTTTGGATCATTGAACTACCAAGAAGAACCAAGTTTTTAATAGTTTATCATCTTATATTCTTGCTGTTATTGTTTATAATGTATTCCTGGTTCTGCCTGTTTTGCTCAGCATCAGTTCATGTAAATCATTCCAGGCCTTTCTATATCAACTTGTTCATCATTTTTTATAGAGCAATAATATTCCATTACTGTTATGTACCACAATTTGTTTATCCATTCCCTAATTCATGGGTGTCCATTATTTTTCCAATTTTTTGCTACCACAAAAAAGAACTGCTACAAACCTTTTGCACATGTGGTCTTTTCCCCTCCTTTATGATTTCCTTGGGACACAGACCCAGTAATGGCACTGCTGGATCAAAGGGAATGCTCAGATTTATAGCCCTTTGGGCATAATTCCAAATTGCTTTTCAAATGGTTGGATCATTTCACATAATATTTCTTTTTTTTTAATTGCATTATCTCTGCTCTGCATTCACGATTTGTCGTTCAAATTCTAGTCAGAATTTATAAAATTCATTTATTTAGTCATATTTCTTGTCACCTCTAAAATTTGCAATATTTTACTCTTGCCTATTGAGAAAAATTCAAATTCCAGAGACTGGCATAAATCTCCTTGAAATTTTGTGCCATCTTAATCCTTCCAGCTTTCTATTATTCCTCCCCAAACCCAACCATCATTTTCCATTTATTTTTTGTTATAAGTTAAATTGATTATTCCTGTCTCTTTCTCTTTATTAACATTTTTTCTTTGGCAAGTATCCTTTTTTTTCTCTAACTCTGTCTGTTGAATTAATTTCAATTAAAATATTCTTTTCAGATAAGCTTCCCTAATTTTTCTATTTAATGACTTTTTGTCTCTTGGATCACATATAAAAGTTTGTGTTAGATCTCTCAAAATCTCTTATCCATTATAGTTATTTATGGTTATACCAGTTCTGTCTACTAACGTGTAGACTTTCTGAAGAGAGAAATATATCTCCTTCACACTCTATATTTCTCCCTGAATTATTTTACTTTTTCTGTATAAAGTAAATACTTAATAAACAGATGTAAAATATAATATAGTGCTCTGTACATAGTAAGTTTATTGAATTGTTTAATTAAAATTGAATAAAAGTTTTTATAGTGAAAGCTATATATTTGATATGATAAATGAATTTGTAATTTTGCCTCTTATTTCATCTGGATAAATTTTATGAATAATAGCTAACATTTATACAATGCTTTGTATAATTTGAGGTATGATTCAAGTCAAATCATCCTAATTGCAGGTTCAAAATTCTAATACTCTATGTTACTTATGTATTTATTTATTTGGGTGAAGTAATGGTTAGGTAATTCTAAACAGTTATTTATGTTCTGTACTTAGTCATGTCACTAAATACAATTAAAAGAATCATATTTTTTCAGACTGAAGTTAAATTTATTTGTGGTTTTTAAAAAAATATAGTTTTAGTTATTTGGCACATTTATTGTTAATTATTTTTCTGAGAGTCGTTTTCTAGAAGGCATAATGATTTTCTGGTTTATTCATATTTAGTGTTCCTATAATTTCTTAAGCTCAAAGTTGAATGTTAACCAAAAATAATTATTCATCTTTCATATTCTTAATGCAATTTCCACCTGAGCCCCAAAGACTCTTCATAAAATGTTTTTAGTTATACCACTCTTCATTCATTCATATTCATTAGAGGGACTTTGTAGTCTTCAGTAAAAACTCAATTCTAAATTCTTTCTAATTTCATTTTATTTTGAAATGACAACTTTTTTCTACTGTCCCAAATATCTTGGTATAAACTATTTTAAAGATCAACATAGCAGCACATACACAATATAGTTACCTATTTCTTGTGCATTCAAAGTCTGAGCGTGTGCTAACACAGTTAAAATTTTTGAAGGGGGAAGAAAAATAGAAGGAAAAAACACAGACTTAGACTTTCTTAGTTGATCCAGGAAAAATACAATTGATCAAAATATCTGATATCTAATTACAATTAGAGCCAAGACAAGAAATTGGGAAAATGAGTGGATGACCATCAATTGGAGAATGGCTGAATAAATTATGATATATGAATATTGTGGAATATTATTGTTCTGTAAGAAATGACCAGAAGGGATATTTCAGAGAAACTTGGAGATTCCTACATGAACTGATGTTAAGTGAAATGAACAGAACTAGGAGATCATTATACATGGCAACAACAAGACTATATGATGATCAACTCTGATGAATGTGCCTCTCTTCAACATTGAGATGATTCAAACCATTCCATTTGTTCAGTGATGAAGAAAGCCATCAACACCTAGTGAGAGAACCATGGGAACTGAGTGTGGACCACAACATAATATTTTCACTATCTCTGTTGTTATTTGTTTGCATTTTGTTATCTTTCTCAGTTTTTCTTTTTCTTCTTGATCTAATTTTGCTTGTGCAACAAGATAACTGTATAAATATGCATACATAAATTGAATTTAAAATATATTTTAACATATTTAATATGTATTGGATTGCCTTCCAGCTGGTGGAGGGAGTGGGGTAAAGAAGGGGAAAATTTGGAACAAAAAGTTTTGAAAGGGTCAATGCTAAAAAAATTTTCCATATATATGTTTTGTAAATAAAAAAAAAACTTTAATAAAAATAAATAAATTAAATTAAATTAAAAAATACAAATAAAACAAAGACTAAAAGTAGTATAGAATAAAATTTGACATGAAATAAACTTTTCAAAAGACAATAAAGTATAAAACAAAGAGCATTGCACTGGCTTTTGGGATGCCAGAACTCTCTTACCAAATTTTCCAAATAAATCACTCTGTTACTTTCAGCAAATCTTTGAATATCTTTGGCCCTCACTTTCCTCAACTGGAAAATTAAAATGTGACAATATAATTTGTAATCCCTCTGTCTTTACAATTTTATGACTACTTGATTCTTATCAGAACATTGCTGCAATTAGTTTCTTCTTCAAAAATAAGAAGATGCTGTCCTTCATCAATAAATCCCTAGCATGGTACCTTTAAGATATCATGTTCCCTCATATAGCATGGTGAGTAAATAATTGTCAATTGAACATAGGGTGTCTATCTGTCTGTCTGTCTATCTATCTATTTTTGTTTCAATGACTTAACATTTATGTAAAAGTGTAGGCTCATTCTTCTCTTTTTCATCCATTCTTTTTTCTAGAATTGTAAGGCCATTAAATCTAATTACTCAATTCTTATTTAGCCATTATTCATCATCTCCACACCTATCTTATTCAATTTGTATAAGAAAGGCCTATGTAGCTTAACAGGTATGATACACATTAATATCCAGAAGATTCCTGTCTTGCCATTTCATAATTCAAAGTTCAACGGTAACTAAAAACATAACTACTTATCCTTCATATTCTTAATATAAGACTGATGAGGGGTTATCTAGTCACAATCCCTTTATTTTACAGATGAAGCAACTGAAGCTGAATGGTTATGATTTCTCAAAGAACATACTGATAGTGAATGGCTTACAGCATTAGAATTCAGGAGACTCCCAAACATGTATTCTATGTACTATTTCACATTGGTTATGAAACCAGAAGACTCGATCATAACAAAAATGTAATTCAATATGTAATAACATTCAATTTTGTAATGTCACGATACAAGCATCAAGAAATGTTAGATCTCATTTAATACAAATGCCCCATTCTACAGGTACGGAATCGTTTACAGGAAGGTTAAATGAATTGGGAAAAATATATGTAGAGATTAAGTGACATGTCCAAGGTCACACAACTAAGTCTTGAAATGACACCCTCTGATTCTAGCAACAAGGGTTAGGAAACAGAAA
This sequence comes from Sarcophilus harrisii, assembly GCF_902635505.1. Lineage (NCBI taxonomy): Eukaryota > Metazoa > Chordata > Mammalia > Dasyuromorphia > Dasyuridae > Sarcophilus > Sarcophilus harrisii. The sequence goes on along the minus strand of NC_045430.1, from coordinate 135,168,827 downwards.
TGGACATTTTTCCATATTAAAATGAATTACAAAAGTAAATAATGTCAAATTTAAGAAAACAATAAACACATTTAACATCTTAGGCTACTTTTTGGGATGAGGAAAAAGAACATCTAGAGCAGAAATTACTAACTACAACAAAAGACTCAAAAAAGTTAGGAAAGGTATCCATAAAGACAGATCATATAATCCACAGATCTGAAGAAAATACTAAAAAGGTCAGAAATTTAATTCATTCAAATAGATGAACATGTATGAATCACTGATAATTAAATAGTTAACTTTGCACAAAGAAACAAACCTGAATTGAAAGAAAACCTAGATGTAAGGAAATATTCTATGAAGTTTCAGTAATAAAATAGAAACCATGGAAACATGACACTTATTTTCATCTTCTCAGAAAAATAGCACAAGGTATACACACACATATCCATATATTCACATAAACATAAAATATATCCATATATATATATATTTATGTGTATGTGTATATATGTATGTATATGTATATATACTATAACTTGTGCAGTTTCCTTGAGAAATTACAAACAAGTGATATATATATGTATGTGTGTTTATCATATATCTATATTTCTACAAATCTGTTTCATGCATAAATGCATATACATATATGTTGATGTATATGTATGTATGTAACCTCCAGCTCCAAGGCTGCTGCTTGCCAGGTCCATACATACCAATGTTCTCCAGATAAACATGGAAATATGACCAATGTTAAAGGTGCCAAACAGCCTTTCTTTATTGGTAATCTCAGCAGGGGTTAGCAGGAAGCAAGAGCAAGTCTATGTATGTCTCTGCATCTGTCTCTGCTTCTCTGAATGCCTCCACATCACTGCCTCTCTTTACTTCTCTCAGCATCCTTCTCCTTCACTTATGGCAAAGCTGGCCATTTATATTTACTCTCCTCTGGGATTACCCTGTGCCTAGCCCACTCAGCACTGCTTATGTGGATCCACAAAAGGGAGATACCTAGAGTTAGTGCTGCGTCCTAAGAAAAGATTTAATACTTGTAAGACACAACCTCCTGCCTCAGAGGCCAAGCCCCCTTTTTACTCCTGGGTCCATCCCACCAGCTGACCCGGCATACATGTCAATTCTCAGAAGGAAAGTCTCTAACATATGTATATGCATATACACACATATATACATAAGTTTTTTTTGTTTTTTTGCAAAAAATATTGAACATTGATATTTTACTCCAACATCTCTAGTTGTCTTCTGGACATCTGCATTCATATTTTTTTTTCTCAAAGTTAATGTGTCCAAAATGAAATATGTTTCCTATCTAAGCTTACCACTCCTCCAACTTCAATATTACTTTAAAGATACCTCAAAATGCATTTTAATTCTGAAATTTCCCTCATATGTCATCATATCTATTCAGTTATGAAGGCAATTCTGTTCTACTGCCATAACATTTCCTGCATCCATTTAAGGTTTTTGTTTCTCCTACTATTCTCCTTGCTCAGAACACATCAATTCTCACCTGACCTATTACAAAAGCCTAACCTAACTCAATACCATCCTATTCCAATCAAGTCTTAACAAAATTACACAATAAGCTTTTTTGTATGTAGTTCTGTACTATATTTCTAATATCTCTCCTTAACTTTTGAAACAACTAAAAATTTATTTTAAAAAAAATTTTTTTCAAATTTTGAGAGCCAGATTCTTTCCATTCCTCAAACCTTCCTCCCAGCCCCTGTGGTAAAACAATATGATATTAATTCTACATGTGAAATTATGAATATCATATATATTTCCATATTATCCATATCACAAAAATAAAGTTAGAAAATGATATTTCAGTTTGCATTTGGAGTTCATTACTTTTCCCTCTCTGGGTAGATAATCTTTTTTTATCCTGATTCTTTTATAATTATCTTGGATCATGTATTGTTCAGAGTATTTTTAAAGAGGAATAGGAAAAAGACAGAGACAGAGACAGAGAGACAGAAGAGAAAGTGAGACAGAGACAAAGAGAGAGCGAGATGGAGCTACAGAGTGAGACAGAAAAAAAGAAAGAAGGGGGAAACAAAGACAGATGGAAATGAGCTGGAGGGAAAGGCAATTATTGATCATAATTATCAATGTGAATAGAATGAGTTAACTCATCAAATGAAAACAGAGAATAGTAATGAATTAGAAACCAGAATCTTTCCCAAGTCTTTCACAGTTGATCATTCTTAAAAGTCGATCATTCCTTTGTAGTGGCTAGAAACTGGAAACTAAGTAGATGCCCATCAGTTGTAGAATGGCTGAATAAATTGTGTATATGAATATTATGGAATATTATTGTTCTGTAAGAAATGACTAACAGGATGATTTCAGAAAGGCCTGGAGAGACTTACACGAACTGATGCTGAGTGAAACAAGCAGGGCCAAGAGGTCATTATATACTTCAACAACAATACTATATGATGACCAATTCTTTTTTTTTTTTTTTTTATTTAATAGCCTTTTATTTACAGGATATATACATGGGTAACGTTACAGCATTAACAATTGCCAAACCTCTTGTTCCAATTTTTCACCTCTTACCCCCCCACCCCCTCCCCTAGATGGCAGGATGACCAGTAGATGTTAAATATATTAAAATAGAACTTAGATACACAATAAGTATACATGACCAAACCGTTATTTTGCTGTACAAAAAGAATCAGACTCTGAAATATTGTACAATTAGCTTGTGAAGGAAATCAAAAATGCAGGTGTGCATAAATATAGGGATTGGGAATTCAATGTAATGGTTTTTAGTCATCTCCCAGAGTTATTTTTCTGGGCATAGCTAGTTCAGTTCGTTACTGCTCCATTAGAAATGATTTGGTTGATCTCGTGGCTGAGGATGGCCTGATCCATCAGAACTGTATGATGACCAATTCTTATGGACTTGGCCATCCTCAGCAATGAGATCAACCAAATCATTTCCAATGGAGCAGTAATGAACTGAACCAGCTACGCCCAGCAAAAGAACTCTGGGTGATGACTAAAAACCATTACATTGAATTCCCAATCCCTATATTTTTGCCCACCTGCATTTTTGATTTCCTTCACAAGCTAATTGTACAATATTTCAGAGTCTGATTCTTTTTGTACAGCAAAAAAACAGTTTGGTCATGTATACTTATTGTGTATCTAATTTATATTTTAATATATTTAACATCTACTAGTCATCCTGCCATCTGGAGGAGGAGGTGGGGGGAAAGAGGGGAAAAATTGGAACAAGAGGTTTGGCAATTGTCAATGCTGTAAAGTTACCCATACATATAACCTGTAAATAAAAGTCTATTAAATAAATAAATAAAATTTTAAAAAAAGTTAATCATTCCTCTTCTATTACACAGTGATTTCCCTATCCTTACTTCACTTTGCATCTCTTTATCAAGATCTTTTCTTTTCTTTCTGAACCATCCTGTTCATTATTTCTTGTAACTAACATATTCATTGACAATCATTTATGACAATTTGATAAGCCATTCCATAATTAAATGAGCATCCCCTCAATTTCTAATTATTTGCAACAATAAAAAGAGTTACTATAAATGTTTTTCACATGTAAGTTCCTTTCTTTTTTCTTTGATGTTTTTGGAGTAGACACCTAGTCGTGGTATTGTTGTATCAAAGGATAAATAGTCTGATAGCTCATTGGGTAATAGTTCCAGGTTATTTTCCAGAATGGTTGAACCACTTCATTACTCCAGCAATAATTCACTAATGTATCTATCTTCCTTAATCTCCTGCAACATATGTCATTTTTGACAGATATGAAGTAGTATATCAAAGTTGTTTCAATTTGCTTTGCTTTTCTTTAGAAAATTATACATATAAATATAGATAGCATTGTGTTTCTTCTTCTAAAATCTGTTTATATTTTTTGACCAGTTATCAGTTTGATTCAATTCCCTATGTATTTAAGAAATGTAGTTGTGAAGAGAAACTTCTGTAATTTTTAAAATATTACTTCCTGGCTATGTGACCCTGGGCAAGTCACTTAACCCCAATTACCTCAGCTATCTATCTGTCTATCTGTCTATCTATCTATCTATCTAGTTACTCCTAACAAAATGTATTTTCCCTGATCATCCCTTTGAAATAAGTTTAATTTTGCTTTTGCTTTGTCTGAAATCATGAATGCCACCTCTGCTATCTTCACTTTAGCTGAAGTACAACAAACTCTGTTCCAGCTATGTATGTGTGTGTATATATGTGTGTCTTTGTATCTCATTTAACTCTTGCACACAACATATTGTTGGGTTTTGGTTTTGAATCCATTACTACTATTTACCTTGACTTAATGGGTTAGTTTATACTATTCACATTAACAGTTATAATCAATAATTGCATTTGTCTCCATTTCATTTTCCTTTGTTTATCCTTTTCTCTATCTTTCTATGTGCCCCTCTTTGTGTCTCTGTCTGTCTCTGTGTTTCTCTCTCTCTCTTCCATCCATTACCTCCACCAATCTGCCTCCTCCAAATTATCCCCTATATTTTTATCCCCCTTTTATCCTATTTTTCCACTAGGTATGATAGATTTCTGCTCCCAACTGTGAGTGTGTATTTTTCCCTCTTTGAAACAATTCTGACAAGAGTGACACAGATGTGAATTATAACACACTTGAAGGAATTGCAAATCAGTCTTTATTGACACAGATGTTGCTTGTGAATTGGGAATGAAATAAATTGGAGGGAAAAGGAAAGAGCTCAGAGAATACTGCCTCTCAGTCTCCTTATATCATTATCATCCTCTCACATGAAGGGAACTATTCTGCTGGTGAGAATTAGATCCCAGATGTTGTGATATGGGAGCTACCTGCCAGTAGCTGTTAGAGGTCTAACTCAGACCTGCAGAATGGATCTCTTAATGTGAGAGGAAGAAGATGATACAAGGAGATTGAGAGGTAGTTGCAGCCACTACCAAGTGGCTTCCGTAACAACAGAGCACTGGAAGAACTTGGGACATGGCCGTTATTATCCAGCACCAGAAATCAGTCAGCAGAAATTCTCCAGAGCAGACTAAAATGGGCTTTCACTACTTTGTCTTAAGAGCAGATCTCAACCCTTTTAAAAAAAAGAGCAAAAAAGCAAAAAGAACTCTCACAAAAAAGAAAAGGTAAGAGAACTGCAAGATGAAATAGACAGCAAGACTACACTTTTAGGGATCTAAAACTCTCTCTCCAGACAGCTTTTATGGAAAGAGAGAAGAACAGAGCTAAAACCTTGTGGTTCCTAAAGATAAATGAACTCCAAATGAAGTCCCAAAGGCAGATATGAGCTGATTCCCATTTCACAAGTCTTTCTTGAAATATTTCTAAAAGAATCTTAAAAGAGAGAAGAGAAATGGGGAAAGGAAACAAGATCTTTAAAAGAGGGTGTGGAAAAGGAAAAAAAGAAATTATCTGAAGAAAACTCCTTAAAAATAGATATGATCTTTACAAAATAGATAGGAAAAAGAAAATGATTTGTTGAAAAGCAGAATTTGTAAAATGGAAAAAAATGCAATAACCAAAACAATTAATTTAAAAATTAAATTGGTCAAATACAAGAGGAGCTAAAAAGGTAACTGAGGAAAATACACTAAAAATTAGAATCGAATAAATAGAAGTGAATGATTCACTAAGACTTCAAGAATCAGTTAAACAAAATCAAAAACATGAAAATTAGAAGAAAATATGAAATACCTCATTGGAAAAGCAACTGATCTGGAAAGTAGAAAATAGGAGAGACAATCTAAGGATTATTGGACTTACTGAAAGATATGATGGAAAAAAAAAAAGATGCTAAGCATCATCTTTCAGGAAATCATCAGGAAAAACTGCCCTGATGTAAACCAGAAGACGAAGTGCCCATTGAAAAAATTCACTGATCACCTTCTGAAAGAGACCCTCAAATGAAAACTTTAAGGAATATAATAGCTAAATTTCAGAATTCTCAGATCCAAAAAAAAAAAAAAATACTGCAAGCAGCAAGAAAGAAAAAATTCAAATACTGAAGAGCCATAATCAAGAGTATTCAGGACCTAGCAGCGTTCATGTTAAAGAATTGAAGGGCCTGGAATCTAATATTTTGAAAGGCAAAGGAACTTGGAGCATAGCCAAAAATGAGCTATCTAGCTAAATTGAGCATTATCTTTCAGGGAAGAAGGTGGACTTTCAATGACACAATGGTGAATGATATTTATTTCTGATGAAAAGACCAGAATTGAACAACAACAACAACAACAAAAATGATATTTAAATACAGAACTAGAGAAGCATAAAAACATAAAAAGGAAAGTACTATTGAGAACTATATATCTGTTATGGGTATACTAAGAAAGTGAGGATATAATTTGATTTCTTTCTGATATTATTTTAAAAAAAATAGAAGTGGAAAGGGGATTGTACCGGAAAATGAGGAAAATGGAGGTAAATTGTAGGAAATTACTTCTCATGAAAAGGCAAAGGAGACTTATTACAATTAAGGGAAAGAAGGGAGAGGGATGAACATTGTGTGAAGCTTACTCTCTTCAGATTTGGCTAACAGAGAATATTAGACATATTAGGTTTCACAGAGAAGTGGGAAGGAAAAGGGGAAAAGAAAGGAGAAGGCTAATTGAAGGGGAACAGAACTAGTAAGGGAAAGTTTTAAGAAAGGGCAAGGGTTTCTAAAGGGGCAAGGCTGTCTGAGGGACATGGTGGTCAGAAACAAAATACTGGAGAGGAGGAAATGGGGGAAAGCAAGAGAAAAGCATAAGTGTAAATAAGATGACAGGAAATAAATAATTATTTATTTTAACTGTGGATGTGAAGGGGATGAACTTTTCCATAAAATGTAAGTAGATAGCAGACTAGATCAAAAGCCAGCATCCTACAAAATGATGTTTACAAGAACACATTTAAATCAATTTAAATCAGAGTGATACATATAGACTAAAGATAAAAGGGTGGAGAAGAATTTATTATGCTTCCGATGAAGTTAAAAAAAAAAAAAAAGGGGTAGCAATTTTGTTCTCAGATCAAGCAAAAGCAAAAATAGATCTAATTAAAAGAGATAAGGAAATAAATTGTATCTTGCTAAAAGGTACCATGGATATACTAAACATATGCACCAAATGGTATAGCATCTAAATTCCTAGAGGAAAAGGTAAGAGAACTGCAAGATGAAATAGACAGCAAAGTACACTTTTAGGGATCTAAAACTCTCTCTCAAAACTAGATAAATCAAACCACAAAATAAATAATAAAGAAGTTAAGAAGGTAAATAGAATTTTAGAAAAGTTAATTGTTAGATTTTTGGAGAAAATTGAAAGGAGAGAGAAATTTCTATAATTTTTTTTGGTAGTTCATGGAACTTATACAAAAACTGACTATTTATGAGGGCTAAAAAACCTCAAAAGCAAATGCAGAAAGGCAAAAAAAAAATAGTAAATGCATTTTTTCAGATCATGATGCACTAAAAATCACATGCAATAAAAGGCCAAGGGAAAATAAACCAAAATTAATTAAAAACTAAATAATTTAATCCTAAAGAATGAATGAATGAATGAAACAACAAATCATAAAAACAATCAACAACTTCATCCAAGAGAATGACAATAATGAGACAACATACCAAAATTTTGTGATGCAGCCAAAGCAGTGATTAGAGAAAATTATGTATCTCTAGATGCTTATTTGCAAAAAAGTAGAGAAAGAAAAGATCAATGAATTGGGCTTTCAACAAAAATAGTTAGGAAAAGAACAAATTAATGAAAAAATGCCAATCAAGGTGGCCTAGCTATCTAAAATTATATATATATATATATATATATATATATATATATATATATATATATATATATATATATATATATATATAATCCTATAATATCTATTATCCTATATATCCTATAATATAATTAAAATTATATTATAAAACAGCGGTCATCAAAACCATTTGAGAATGGCTAAGAATATAATAGTATATCAATGGAATAGGTTAGGTTCATAGGACGAAATAGTCAATAACTACAGCAATCTAGTGTTTGATAAACCCAAAGACCCCAGCTTTTGGAATAAGAATTCACTATTTAACAAAAACTGTTGGGAAAATTGGAAATAGGTATGGCAGAAACTAGGCATTGACCAACACCTAACCCTCTATACTAAAACAATGTCAAAATAGGTTCATGATTTAAACATAAATAGTAATGTTATAAACAATTTAGAAGAACAAAACATAATTTACCTCTCAGATCTGTTGTGAAAGAAAGAATATGTGATGAAAGAAGAACTGGAGATCATTATTGATCAAAAATAGATAATTTTGATTATATTAAGTTAAAAAGGTTTTGTACAAATAAAATTAATGCAGAGAAGATTAGAAGGCAAGCAGCAAACTGGGAAAAATTTTACATTCAAGGGTTCTTATAAAGGTGTCATTTCTAAAATATATCGAGAATTGACTCAAATTTATAAGAATTCAAGCCATTCTCCAATTGATAAATGGTCAAAGGATATGAACAGAAAATTTTCAGATAAAGAAATTGAAGCCATTTCTAGTCACATAAAAAGGTGCTCTACATCACTATTGATCAGAGAAATGCAAATCAGGACAACTCTGAGATATCACTACATACCTGTCAGATTGGTTAAGATGACAGGAAAACATAATGACAAATGTTGAAGGGGATGTGGGAAAACTGGGGCACTGATACATTATTGGTGGAACTGTGAACAGATCCAACCATTCTGGAGAGCACTTTGGAACTATGCTCAAAATGTTATTAAACTATTCACATCCTTTGATCCAGCAATGTTTCTATTGGGATTATATCCCAAAGAGATCTTAAAAGAGGGAAAGGGTCCCACATGTGAAAAAACATGTTTGTGGCAGCCCTCTTTGTAGTGATAAGAAACTGAAAACTGAGTATATGCCCATCAACTGGAGAATGGCTGAATAAATTATGGTATATGAATATTATGGAATATTATTGTTCTGTAAAAACAGTGATTCAAAGTAATCCCAACAGACTTTGGACAGAAAATGCCATCTGCATCCAGAAAAAGAACTAAGGCAACTGAATGTAAATCAACACATTCTATTTTCACTTTCTTTTTTTTTTTCTGTTTTTTTTTTTTCTCTCTCCCATGGTTTATTGCTTTTGCTCTGATTTTTCTCTCCCAATATGATTCATAAAGCAATGTGTCTTAAAATAAACAAACAAATTTAAAAACAAAGCAAAAATAGTATCATCTGTCCATTTAGGAGTGTAAACAGTTTAATCTTATTAAGATTATGATTTCCCTTTACCTTTTCATGTTTCTCTTGAGTTTTGTATTTGAAAGTCAAATTGTCAATTATCTTTTCATTAAGAATACTTGAAGGTCTTCTATTTAATTGAATATCCATTTTTTTGCCTGGAGGATTATACTAATTTTTTTCTGGCTAGGTTCTTGTTTGTAATCTTAAATTCCTTTGCCATCTGTAATAAAATAGTCTAAGCTCACTGATAATTTAACATAGAAGCTGTTGTAGCATGTGTTCTCCTGATTGTGGCATCATGATATTTGAATTGTCTTTTTTTTTTATGACTCCTTGCAATATTTTTCTCCTTGACCTGGAAGGTCTGGAATTTGACTCTAACATTCCTGTGAGTTTTTATTTTGATATCTCAGTAAGGAAATTATTGGTGGATTCTTTCAGTTTCTATTTTAATCTCTCATTCTAGAATATAAGGGAATTTTCTTTAATAGCTTCTTGAAAGATGATATTCAGGCTCTTATTTTATCATGGCTTTCAGTTAGTTTAACATTTTAAAAATTATATCCTTCTAAATGTGAGATCTTTGTCCAATACTCACAAGGTAGACATATTGCTAGTGAAACTGAACTATAATACATTTTAATATTCTTAATTTAAGTGAAACCAGAAGAAAGAATGAAATTTCAGCTAAATATATGGAGGGCTCACAAGTATTTTTTTTGGAAAGGTAAATAAAATAATTTTAAAAAGTATGCTTTATCATATGCTCCAGTGACAATAGAAAAACAATTTCATGAGATTTTTGAATTATGTATTACTGTATTAATAAAAACTCTTTAAAAAAGTGCAAGGAAAAATTTTTCAATTTACATAATCATGTTATTTGCTAAAGAAGAGATGACAGCAAAATTATATGCATAACTTGTCAAGACATTCTATATCAAACTAACATTCATTCTCTTAACTAATAACTTTGGCAAAAAAGGTAAGGGTGGGGAGAAACGCATATAAAAATCTTATTCAGAAAGAAGAAATTAAAAGTGCCAAAGATTTGTCATCCTTTGAAATGTAGACCAATGTCTTCTCAAAGTTAAACTATGAAGATCAAACAAAACAGATAGATAATAGATATATAGAAAGATAGATAAATAAGAAATGATGATGATGATGATGGTAACTATAAAAAAAGGAGCAAAAGAAAGAAGGAAGAAAAGAAAGAAAAGTTGATGATGTTGATTATGATGATACAATTATCATTTTAATTGGAATTATTTATCCTGAATTTTTCATACTAGTAATTGAAAAAAAATGAAAGACAGAAATATCATTGACATCAACTGTAAATTTCATATATAATTAATTACCACAGTGGGGAACACAAAAGGGCCCAGGGAGTACCTAAACAAACAGCTTCCTTTCTTGCCATTGACAGAGAGAACTGAAAAACTCTACAATGGTTTAGAATGTAAATGCGTTTGGAAAATTTTCTGGAAAAGAATAATACTTATCTGATAATGCATATTCTTGTAACAAAGTGAATGAGTAGAAGATAGAGGCAATACAAATAAATGTTGCTAAGATGTGTAACTAAACTAAGTCATCCTGAGGAAATTCAAAGATAAAGATGAAAGGAATTAAAAATACAAAAGACAAAAAAGGAAAATGTTACCTCCCTTATTCCCCTCCCCCCCAAAATAAAACTACATTTGTTTTAAAATGAATCTTCTTCACCAAAAGATAGTAAGTCTACAACATTTTGACCTTAATATTATGGTCTTAAATGTATTATTACAGGAAGAAGAAAATAAAGATGGGAAAACCAGTCAGATGTATTACATATAGAAAGAAGAGGTTTATTGATGGAAATACTTTGAAAGGCACCAAAAGAATAATGTACACTATAAAGACAAAATCTTTGCCTCCCTTCTGTGTACTTAGTAATCCAATGATTTTAGCCTCCTTTCTCCTCTCCTGAAACATTTAATGTCCTGAATATTTTCATTGTCTGTTCGCCATGCCCTTCATGGGTATTCAGACCCTAAACACCCTCTCTACTCATATCTGGTTCCTGTGTTTCTCTGTCTTCCTTTAGGTCTCACCTAAAGTCCCATGTTGTACAAGAAATAGTTTTCAGGTTCCTTAATTTTATTCACATCCCTCTTTGACTGACCTAATTTATACAATATATATTTTGTTTTTCAATAAGTCTTGTGAGCATCTTGAGAATAAGAACGTTTTTTGCCTTTCTTTGTATTATTAGCATTTAGCATAATGCCAAAGATATAACTGATGCTAAATAACATTTAACTCTCTGTTAATGTTACATTAACAACAATAACAATGACAGTTGTTAGTGAATTGTCATGACCAGAGATAAAAACTTAGCTTAATCATACCTTTACTCTGTGTCATGAAGTGGAAATTTTTGTCTTTTTGTTTATGTCTTATCTTTTCATAAATCAGCTGAGTTTTTGGCCATGAAAAGGCCAATGCTTAACATAAATCTTTGCTTTTGACTTTTCTGCCCAACGAATTTTCATAAAAAAATGAAATAAAATCGGACACTATTGGGGGGATTATTGTTGCTTAAACATTATGGGACAGGATAAAATTAAGGTCATGATTTTCTAGTAGTTTTTAATCAATAAAATTATTTGTTTGGGGGGGGTGGAGCCAAGATGGCGGAGAAGGCACACGCAACTTTCTAAGCTCTTCTCTTTCCCTCTTTATCAATATTATATCGAGCCTCAAAAATAGTCTTGACTGCTACAATTCGTAAAGATAAAAAGTAGAACAACTCACCAGCCGAAGAAAATCTGCAGTCTCGCCAAAAAAGGTTGGTTCCGGGGCCAGGGGGGAGATCAGCACAAACTGGGAGAGAAATTAGGTTCCAAGGAGAGTCTCAAACAGAAAGTGAAAGCTCAGATCTCAGCACAAGCTCGAAGCCCCAACCCACAGTACGGGGCTTTTCCTTGGGGCAGTTGTGATCCTGCACAGCAGGAGGACACAGCCCAGGTTAGCCTCCAATCTGCACAGTGGGGGGCTCGGCTTGGGGCCATAGAGCTTTCCCAGGGTTGATTTGTCGGGCAGAGACGCTGGGGCAGAGTTCGGGCAGTCTGCAGTCAGCTGCTAATACTCACAGTCCCACAAGAGGCTCTGGCCTGGGGCAGTGAAACTTTCACCCCTTAGTCTCTAGCCTAGGGCAATAGCTAACCACACAACCCTACTGGGCACTTGATAGCTCAGCCAGTGCTGAATCCACTTCCTGTTGGGGGAAGGGAAAACTCTCACTCAGAGCACTCCCATACCTCAGAGCCGAAAATCGATTTACATCTCTCCCTGCTCTGCAGAGGAAGCTGGTAACCTCCTTGCCTAGGAGACATACCCTAAAGGCTTTAAAACATGAATAAAAAGATGAAAAGAACGATTGACAGCTTCTATGCAGAAAAACAGCAGGTCAGCAAACCTGAAGAGACCACAAACAGCAAACATGGACCAGATTGTCCTCCTTTACATGATGCTCTCATAGAAGAGACCATTAAAAGTCTCAATAGAGAGTTAGAAGATAAATGGGGAAAGGAAAGAGAAGCCATACAAGAGAGCAACAACTTCCTGAAATACGAATTGGAAAAGATAAAAATTCCCAGGAAGTGCAGGGAAAAATTTGTGAACTGGAAAAAATAAAAAATCTCAGGAAAGTAGGAATTGTGAATTGGAAAAAATAAAGAATTCACTAGAAAGTAGGATTTGTGAATTGGAAAAGACAAAGAACTCTCAAGAAAGTAGGATCTGTGAATTGGAAGACAAAGAACTCTCAAGAAAGTAGGATCTGTGAATTGGAAAAAGAAAATAATTCACTAAAAAAAAAATTAGTGAAATGGAAAAAACTTCCACAGACCAAAACAATACATTTAAAAACTCAATTGGACATATAAGAAAGAAGTAAAAAAGTTAATGAAGAAAAATAATTTTTAAAAATTAGAACTGAACAAATAGAAACTAATGATTCATTGAGACAGCAAGAATCAGTCAAGCAAAAGCAAAAAAATGACAAACTGGAAAAAACCATGAATTATCTGCTTGCAAAAATGACAGACTTGGAAAATAGATCTAGGAGAGAGAATCTGAGGATTATTGGACTTTCCCAAAACTATGATGAAAAAAAGAGCCTAGATATTATTTTACAAGAAATCATCAAAGAGAACTGCCCAGATGAATAGAACGAAGGTAAAATAGGCATTGAAAGAATTCATCGAACACCTTCTGAAAGAAACCCTAAAATAAAAACCCAGAATATTGTGGCCAAATTTCAAAACTATCAGATTAAGGAAAATTTTACAAGCAGCCAAAAAAAAAAAAGAAAACAATTTAAATAGCAGGTGCATCAATAAGGATCACCCAAGATCTGGCTGCCTCCTACATTAAAGGAGGAAGGGCCTGGAATCTAATATTCCAAAAGGCAAAGAACTTGGGATGCAGCCAAGAATAAACACAGCTAAGTTGAGCATTTTCTTCCAGGAAGAAGATGGACATTAATGAAACAAATGAATTCTTTGTTTCTAAGGAAAAACAGAACTAAACACAAAATTTGATCTCCAACCATAGAACTCAAGAGATGCAGAAAGGTAAAATAACTCTTGAGAATTGTATTTCGTTGGATATACAAAAAGAATACATGTATAATTTGATTTTACTGATATAACGTAAAAAGGGAAGTAGATATGGAAAAGGGATGATGGCAGAATAAGGTGGGAAGGAGGGATAAAAGAGGGAAACCACATCCCACAAAGAGGCAAAGGAAACTATCATTTCTGAGGGAATTTAGGAGGGGGAAGAACATTTGTGAATCTTACTCTTATGGTTGATCCAAAGAAAAAATAATTGACGTTTTGAGAAAATTTCCTCGCCTCAATTAAAACGGGGAGAGGAAAGGAAAAGAAAAGAGTAATAAGGGAAGGAAGGGGAAAAGACTCAAAAGGGGGGAGGGAGGATTATAAAGAGGGTAAGCATCATGATACAAGATAGGTACATAAGTTTAAAAAGGGTAAAGAGGGTTGGGGGGGCAAGAAAAAGTAAAGCATATTCTGGGGTTATTAGGATGGCAGGAAATACAGATTTAGTAATTCTAACCGTAAATGTGAATGGGATGAACTCCCCCATAAAGAGGAGGCAGATAGCAGACTGGATCAAAAGTCAGAACCATACTATATGTTGTTTACAAAACACATTTAAAGAGGGAATACATATAGAGTAAGTAAAAAGGTGGAGCAAAATCTATTATGCTTCAGGTGAAGTCAAAAGAGGGGTAGCTATCCTTATCTCAGATCAACAAAAGTAAAATTGATCAATTAAAAGAGATAAGGAAGGTAACTACATCCTGCTAAAGGGCAGCATAAACAACGAAGCAATATCAATATTAAACATATATGCACCAAGTGGTATGGCATCCAACTTCCTAAAGGAGAAGTTAAGAGAGTTGCAAGAAGAAATAGGCAACAAAACTGTAATAGTGGGAGATCTCAACCTTGCATTCTCAGAATTAGACAAATCAAACCACAAAACAAATAAGAAAGAAATTAAAGAATTAAATAGAATATTAGAAAAATTAGGGATTAACATACCTAATCTTTGGATCTTTGGAGCAAATTGAATGGAGATAGAAAGAAATATACTTTCTTCTCAGCAGTTCATGGAACCAATTCAAAAATTGACCATATATTAGGACATAAAGACCTCAAAATTAAATGCAAGAAAGCAGAAATAGTAAATGCTTTTCAGTTCTATGATGCAATAAAAACTACATTCAACAAAAAGTTAGGGAAATAGACCAAAAAGTAATTGGAAACTAAACAATCTTCATCTTAAAGAATGATTGGTGAAGCAGCAATTATAGATACAATTAATAATTTCACCCAAGATAATGACAATGATGAGACGTCATACCAAAATTTGTGGGATGCAGCCAAAGCGGTAATAAGAGGGAATTTATATCCTTAGAGGCTTATTAAATAAAACAGAAAAGAAAGATTGATGAATTGGGCTTGAACTAAAAAGACCAAATTAAAACCCCCAATCAAATACTAAATTTGAAATTAAATTAAAAGGAGAAATTAAAAATATTGAAAGTAAAAAAAAACTATTGAACCAATTAATAAAACTAAGAGTTGGTTCTATTAAAAGCCAATAAAATAGATAAGTCTTGAAATCTGATTAGAAAAAGGAGGGAGGAAAGAAACTAGTAGTCTTAAAATGAAAAAGGGAGAACTTCCACCAATGAAGAGAAATTAGAGAAATAATAAGGAGTTATTTGCTCAACTTTATGCCAATAAATTGATAACCAAGGAAATGGATGACTACCTCCAAAAATATAGACTTCCCAGAGTAACAGAGAAGGAAGTAAATTTTTAAAGTCCATTTCAAGAAAAAGAAATAGAACAGGCAATTAAACAACTCCCTAAGAAAAATCCCCAGGACCAGATGGATTTACATGGAATTTTACCAAACATTTAAAAGAAAATTCCCAATGCTATATAAAATTATTTGATAAAATAGGGAATGAAGGAGTCCACCAAATTCCTTCTATGACACAGACATGGTACTGATACCTAAACCGGTAGGCTGAAAACAGAGAAAGAAAATTATAGACCAATCTCCTAATGGATATTGATGCCAAAACTTAAATAAGATATTAGCAAAAAAATACAGAAAATCATTCCAAGATAATACACTATGATCAAGTAGGATTTATACCAGGAATGCAGGGCTGGTTCAATATTAGAAAACTATCAATATAATTGGCCATGTTAATAACCAAATTAACAAAAACCATATGATCATCTCAATAGATGCAGAAAAAGCATTTGATAAAATCCAACATCCATTCCTATTAAAAACACTTGAGAATATACAAATAAATGTACTTTTCCTTAAAATAATCAGCAGCATCTATTTAAACCATCAGTAAGCATCATATGTAATGGAGACAAACGCAACCATTCCCAATAAGATCTGGAGTGAAACAAGTTGCCCACTATCACCCTACTATTTAATATTGTATTAGAAATGCTAGTTTGGCAATAAGAGCTGAGAAAGAGATTGGAATAAGAATAAATGAGGAAACCAAATTATTACTCTTTGCCGACGACATGATGGTATATTTAGAGAACCCCAGAGATTCTACTAAAAAGTTGTTAGAAATAATCCACAACTTTAGCAAAGTTGCTGGTTATAAAATAAACCCACATAAGTCATCAGCATTCTTATATATCACTAACAAAATCCAACAGTCAAGTTACAAAGAGAAATCATCTTAAAGTAACTACTGATAAATAAAAATTAGGAATCATCTAAAGGAAAATCAAAACTTATGAGCAAAATTCAGATCACTTTTCAAAAAATTAAGTCTGATCTACCAATTGAAAAATATTACATGCTCTTGAAGGCGAGCAAATTAATTAGATGACAATATTACCTAAACTAATCCTATTATTTAGCGTATACCAATCAGACCCCAAAACATTTTAATGACCTGAAAAATAAAACCAAATAATTGGAAAACAAAAGGTCAAAATTTCAAAGGAATTAATGAAAAAAATCAAATGAAGGTGGCTTGTACAGATTAAAATTTATATTATAGAGCAGCAGTTACCAAACCATTGAGTAATTCTAAAGAATAGATTAGTTGATCATGGAATAGGTTAGGTTCAAGGATAAAACAGTCAACAAATATAGAACCTATCTTGAAAACCCAAAGACCCCAGCTTTGGGATAAGAACTTACTGTTTGATAAAAATTGCTGGGAAAATTAAACAATATGGCAGAAACTGGGCATTGATCCAATTAACACCGTACACCAAGATAAGGTCAAAATGTGTTCATGACCTAGGTATAAGAATGAAATTATTAATAAATTAGAGGAACACAGGATATTTACCTCTCAGACTATGGAAGGGAAGGTCTTTATGACCAAAGAAGAACTAGAGATCATTACTGATCATAAAATAGAAAATTTCGATTATACCAAACTGAGTTTTTTGTACAAACAAAACTAATGCAGACAAGATTAGAAGGGAAGCAATAAATGGGAAATATTTTTACAGTCAAAGCTCTGATAAAGGCCTCATTTCCAAAAATATAAGAATTAACTCTAATTTATAAAAGTCAACTTCTCCAATTGAAAAATGGCGGATATAAAGAACAATTTTCAGATGAAGAAATTGGAACTATTTCTAGTCATAAGAAAAGATGCTCCAAGTCATTATTAATCGGAGAAATGACAACTCTCAGATACACTACACAACTGTCGATTCTAAGATGACGGAAAAATAATGATGATTGTTGAGGGATGTGGGAAACGGGACATTGATCATTGTTGGTGATTGTGAACGAATCCAATGATTTTGGAGACTAGTTTGGAATTATGCTCAAAAGTTATCAAACTCATACCTTGAGCTATCAGTGTTACTAATGGGCTTATATCCCAAAAGATTATAAAGAAGGAAAGGGACCTGTATGTGACGAATGTTTGTGGCAGCCCTTTTGTAGTGGCTTAAAACTGGAAACTGAATGGATGTCCACTTTGGAGAATGGTGATAAAGTGGTATATGAATATTATGGAATTTACTGTTCTGTAGAAATGACCAACAGGATGATTTCCAGAAAGGCCGGAGAGACTTAGAACGATGCAAGGAAACAGAGGACGGAGATCATTATATACTTCAACAAATATATGATGACCAGTTCTGATGGACCTGGCCATCCTCAGCAACGAGATCAACCAAATCATTTGAATGGAGCAGTAATGAATCTAACAGCTACCCCAGAAAAGAACTTGGGAGATGACCAAACCATTAAATGAATTCCCAATCCTATATTTATCCCACCTGCATTTTGATTTCTTCACAAGCTAATTGTACAATATTTAATCTGATTCTTTTGTCACAAAATAACTTTTGTCATATACTTATTATCTAATTTAAATTTTAATGTATTTAACATCTACTGGTCATCCTGCCATCTAGGGGAGGGGGTGGGGGGTAAGAGGTGAAAAATTGGAACAAGAGGTTTGGCAATTGTTAATGTTGTAAAGTTACTCATGCATATAACCTGTAAATAAAAGGCTATTAAATAAAAGAAAAATTATTTGTTTGATTTTGTAAGCTCAAAAAGTATCTAAGAATTCACTGGAAATTTAAAAAATAATTAATAGATATTTTAAAAAGGACATAGATATAAAATGTATATGTACATATACATATATATGTGTAAAAACATACATACGTACACACATATGTATCTGTGTATATGTATATGTATATATATATATACCTGCAGACATATTTTTATCAGTTCTATAACTTCATCCCATAAAGATTACTTTCACCAGTGCTTACTTATCTATCATTTATTGTTACAGAATTAAATTTGTGTGGTTTTAATAATTTAATAGACATTTTCATAGGTGTGTATATAAAAAACCTGCTATTCTGAATATTGCAAACCTCCAAGTTAAGAGGCTACAGTAGAGAATCACTGAAATTAGAATTCTAAAAAATTCTATTCTTGCTTCTTTGTTTGAATTACAGGCAGGAGGTTTGGAGGCTTCATCTTTTTTTTTTTTTTTCCTTCTTTAGTATATGGGAACTTACATATCCATTCCTGATCATAGCCAGATGGTGCAGAGGAATTAAAAACACTTCCCAGCTGGGGTTGGGTAATTTTGTTGTTTTCATTGTTTTAAATTTCAAATCTAAGAATCCAAATTTGATTGAGTTCTGACTAAAAGTGGATCCAAATAATTGATCATTTATCTATAGACTCAACAGATTTTTAAAAAAAGCACAGGTTGAAAAAAAAAGGGCACTGAATTTTGAAAATATTATTTCACCAATGAACAATACTTATTTAGATAATTCTTCTATGATTAGAGCTACCAAAACATTTATTTGTAACTCATGGTCAAGAGAAGCAAAATCTGGATATTACCTAGTTTAGTACTAAAGACAAAAACAACAAAAAATAACTTTTTCTTTCTAGAAGTATATATGTCAGGAGTTTGGAACTTAAGCATAAAATGCATTGTATTAAGAACTTCTCCAAAAAACTGGGTTACAGAATCTTGTGTGGTATAAGCCACACAAAATAGCATATTATCTATTTCTGCCTTTACTCTAGGGTTACACAAAATAAGATGAATACTTCTTCATTTTCTTCAGTCTCAAAATTTATTTTATGTAAAAGTAATAAAACAATGGGCAAGCACGTCTTGACTTCATTAAACAGTCTTTTCTTGGGGAAGCATAGAACCCTAAACTTTAATCTAGTATTTTTAGTCCATTCATTAGGGTGATATCAGACTTACATTCTTCAAGGGGATAGGTGGTTGGCACAGTGTATAAAGCACTATACCTAGAGTCAAGAAGATCTGAGCTCAAGTTGAGCTTTAGATACTTGCTGTATGACTGGGCAAGTCACTTAACCCTCTTTTCTTCTAGTTTACTCATCTATAAAATGAGCAGAAGAAAGAAATAACAAACCAATCTAAAATTTTTGCAAGAAAAACCCAAAGAAAGTCATGCAGACTCAGACACTGCCGAAAAATGACTAAATAATAACATACACTACTTAGAATCTTTCAAAAGTCCAAAATAAAATCTCAATACTTTAGTAAAAAATATTTTCATAATTTAATTGGGATAGCATTGAATATATATTGGTCCTGCCTACCTATGCACAATTAATATTTCTCAATTATCTAAATCTGATTTTATTTGTGTATGTGTATACACAGATATAATTCTTTTTTTATATTTCCTGGTTGTGTTTTTGAGAAGTGTACTTTTATGTATTTCATGTTATCTAAAGTTATTTTAAACAGGTATCTCTTATTATCTCTTCTTGAAAGGTTTTATCTGTGACATATAGGGATGTTGTCACCTTATGTAGATATGCTTTATATACTGCTACTTTGGTAAAATTATAAATTTTTTCAAGTAACTTTTTAGTTGATTATTTGGGATTTTCCAAGTATACTATCATATCATCTACAGAAAGAGATTGTTTTATTACCCCATTTCCTATTCTGATCTCTTCCATTTCTTTTTCTTCTCTGACTGCTATTGCTAGGATTTCCAATACAATATTAAATAACACTAGTGACTGTCAATATCCTTGTTTTATACCTGATCTTAGTAGGAAAACTTCTAGTTGATCTTGATTATGCTTGTTGATAGTTTCAGAAAAATTATTGTTAATGGTTTTAGATAAATATTTTTATCAATTTACGGAAAAATCAATTTGTATCTATACTTTCAAGTTTTTTTTAAATTAAAAATGAATGTTGAACTTCGTCAAAAATTTCTTCTTCATCTATTTATATAATTAGGTATTTTGCATTTATTATTAACACAATCAACTATTTTAGTAGTTTTCCTTATTTTAAACTAAGCATGCATTCATGGTACAAACACCTCTTGGTCATAATATATAATCTTTGTAACATATTGTAATCTTTAAGTAGTGTTTCATTTAAGATTTTTGTACTCATTTTTATTAATGAAATTGTTATGTAATTTTCTCTTCATGTTTTTGATCTTTGTGGTCTAGGTATCAATATCATAGATGATTCAGAAAAAGAGCTTGTTAGGACCCTTTCTTTGCCTATTATTCAAAATAAATTATTTAATATGGAAATTATTTTGTCTTTAAATATAAACCCATTTTCTAGCTGGTGCTTTTTAGAGAGTCCATTTATAGCCACTTCAATTTCTTTTTTCTAAACTAAGCATATTTAGATATTCTACCCCCCTTCTTCTAATTTAGGCACTTTATAATTTAGTAAATGTTCTTGCATTTCACTTAAAGTTCACTTTATTGGCACATAATTGGACAAAACAACTTCTTATGATTGTTTTGATTTAATCTTCACTAAGGGTGATAGTCACCTTTTTTATTTCTGATAGATTTGATTTATTCTCTCTTTTAAAAATATAATTCTAATCAGTGATTTATTGATTATTTTCAAGAAATTAGAACCTAGTTTTATTTATTAACTTACTAGGTTATTTTTAGACTTAATTTTATTAATTTCACCTTTAATTTTTATGATTTCCAATTTAGTGTTTTGCTAGGGATTTTTAATTTGTTCTTAATTTTTTTCAAATTGCTTACCCAATTCATTGTGGTGACAAAGAACTGAATATTGTGGGGATACCTATCACTTCAGAAATGAATGAATAATTTGTAGTATAAGATGATAATATAACATTATTGTGCTATAAGAAATGATGAGCTCAATGAACTTAATAAAACATGGATCAACCTGAATGAAA
Source organism: Sarcophilus harrisii (assembly GCF_902635505.1). Taxonomy (NCBI): domain Eukaryota; kingdom Metazoa; phylum Chordata; class Mammalia; order Dasyuromorphia; family Dasyuridae; genus Sarcophilus; species Sarcophilus harrisii. The sequence goes on along the minus strand of NC_045430.1, from coordinate 135,147,253 downwards.
TACTGAATTGTAAAATGACCAGAAGCTTTCAGCACCTAAGTAATTTTGACAGTTGTGCATTCTCTCTCCCTCTCTCTCTCTCTCTCTCTCTCTCCCTCTCTCTCTCTCTTTCTCTCTCTCTCTCTCAATATATACATGTGTGTGAAGTTTTTAAACTGCTTCTTATAATATGTTAGAAAGTCAAACTGTACACCTGTAAAGTTTTGAATAAATCAATATACATTTTCCCTTCCTTTCACAAAGGAAGGGAATTAGAACAAGAAAGGAAGCAGAAAATAAGGAGATGAGAGGAAAGGAGAGAAGATCGAGATGGAAAAGCAGAGAAAAAAGGTGAGAGGAAAAGGAGAAACAAGGGTTGAGGTCAAAGGAGGGAAAATTTTTGTTATGATCATGATTATTTCAGATACACAAGTCTTTCACATTCATTATATTATTATATCTATTATTCTACTAATATATGACCTTGATGGTGTCTGTTAGTCTACTCCTCCACATCACACATGCATCAGTAACAGCATATTTCAATTTATTTGTGCCTAGTACAAATTTTTAATCTTTCTTTGTGTCCACAAGATCACTGTTATAATTAATAGTTTATCATGGTGTGAAGATGAACTGGATTTTCATTGGATATGCCAACATAATAAAAATTCTATTAAATTGAATAGGTTTCAACAGATGGCACCTGTTGAACTTGCATCCACATCCTTGGTAGAAAAAGAATAATCATCATAAATTTGGACAACAGATAGAAACTTTTTTTAACCAGTTACACATTATTTCTGAGGGCATTGTCAGGAAAAAAATTCAATATTTAAGTTTATATTTATTTTTCTTTAACTATTTACTTTGTTCTTTATGTACATATATGCTTACATTCATTAATACATATATGTAAACACAAATACATTTAAGCCACCTCAGAGTTTGAGATTTTACTGATAATGATATTCCATGGCTTGTTCCATGTTCTATAATATGGAATCAATGGAAGAATATTTTCATCTATTTTTATCAAAAAGATGCAAATATATTTCATTAATTTTTAAAATATTTGAATTTCAAATTCACTCATTCTCTACCTATCTTGTCATCTTCTTGAAAAATCAAACAGTGTGTTATCAATTATACCTAGCAATCAAGCCACAGAACAACAAATTAGCCATGTTATAAAAGAAAACACAAAAAAACACAGGCAAAAAGTTTGGGTTTTTTTTTTTTTTTATGCTTTGATCTGAAATAAGACTCTATTTAATTTTTTCTGGAGATGAATAATATTTTTGTCATAAATTCTTTGGAATTATTTTGATTTATTATATTGCTTATGATAGTTGTAATTCGTATATACAGTGTTCTCCTGATTCTGCTCACTTCATTTTACACACACACACACACACACACACACACACACCCCTATATATCCCAATTGATAAGCACCTATTTCAATTTTCAATTCTTTGCCATCACAATAAAGATCTGCTATGAATCTTTTTTGACATCCATCCTTTTTATGTGAAGCTTTATTTATTTATTTAGTTTCAAAGATAGAGGCAACATTCTATACTTAAAAGTAGACTCACTGATTAATCAAAAGATATTTAACATCTTATGGTCCCACAAACAATAGAATACTTTTAACTTCAAAAAGTACTATCTTTTTCTAGTAAATTTATTTATTTTTAATACATGTTGCTTTATGAATCATATTGGGAAAGAATCATAGCTAATGAGAAATAAATAGGAGAGATTAAAAAACAGAAATAATAATGAACATAGCATGTGTTGATTTACATTCAGTCTCCTTAGTTCATTTTCTGGATGCAGATGGAATTTTCTGTCCTATGTTTGTTGAAATGCTTTGAATCACTGAACTACTGGGAAGAACCAAGTCTTTCAAAGTCTATCACTGCACATTCATGCTGTTATGGTACATTATTCCTGGTTCTGCTTGTTTTGCTCAGCATCAGTTCATGTAAATCTTTACAGGCCTCTCTAAAATCACCTTGTTCATTATTTTTATAGAACAAGAATATTTTATTACCTTCATATACCACATCTTGTTCAGCCATTCCCCAATTGATGGGCATCTATTGATTTTCCTATTCTTCCTATTACAAAAGGAGCTGCTATAAACATTTTGCACATGTAGGTCTTTTTCCTTTTTTATGTTCTCTTTGGGATTTAGGCATAATAACAGCACTGATGAGTCACAGGATATGCACAATTTTATAGCCCTTTTCATATAGTTCCAAATTGCTCTCCAGAATGGTTGTATCATTTCACAATCCACTTACAATGCATTAGTGTCCCAGTTTTCCCACATCCCCTCCAACATTTATCATGATCTTTTCCTGTCATCATGGTCAATATGAGACATGTGTGGTTGTACCTCACAGTTGTTTTAATTTGCATTTATCTAATCAATAGTGATCCAGCTCATTTTTTCATATAATTAAAGGTGATTTTGATTTCATCATCTGAAAATTGTCTGGTTACATTTGTTGACCATTTATCAATTGGGAAATGACTTGTATTCTTATAAATTTGACACAGTTATATATATATATATATATATATATATATATATATATATATATATATATTTAAAATATATGAAACCTTTATCAAAGACACTGGTTGCTTTTTCCCCCGCTTTGTACTTCTCTTCTATTCTCATTTCTATTTGTTTTCTTTGGGCAAAATGCTTTAATTTAATGTAATCAAAGTTGTCAATTTTGCCTTTAATAATGTTTTCTAGTTCTTTATTATTAAAGATTGCCCCAGCTTTGTACTTTCTTTTTTAATGTAATTTCTGATCATTTTGTTTTACAAAACTTTTTTTTTTATTTAATGTAACCAAAGTTGTCTATTTTGCCTTTCATAATGTTCTCTAGATCTTCTTTGGTCATAAATTCTTACCTTCTCCAAAGATTTTATAGGTAAATTATACCTTGTCCTCCTTATTGTTCATGGTATTATCCTTTGTGCCCATTTTTACCTTATTTTTTTTTTGTATGGAGTGTGAGATGTAGGTCTATACCAAGTTTCTGATACATTATTTTCCAGTTTTCCTAGCAATTTTTTTCTGTCAAATATTGAATTTGAATTCCACAAGATGGAGTTTGGTGTTTTATCAAATACTAGATTATTATAGGCCCTGATTATTGTGTCATGTGCATCTAATCCATTCCCCCGATCCACCATTCTGTTTCTTATCCATTACCAAAAGGTTTTGATGACTGCTGCTTTATAATATAGTGTTAGGTTTGGTATTGCTACAGTATCACTCTTTGTATTTTTTTCATTAATTATTTTGATATTCTTGCTGTTTTGTTCTTCTAGATGAATTGTTTTGCCTATTTCTATAAAATCACTTTTTGGCAGTTTGGTTGGTATAGTACTGAATAAGTAGACCAATTTAGGCAGAATTGTCATTTATATTATATTCATTTGTCCTACCCATGAACAATTGATTTTTCCAATCATTTAGATCTAATTTTATTTGTGGAAATAGTGTTTTGTAATTATGTCCTCATATTTCTTGGGTTTGTCTTGGCAAATAGACCCACAGGTATTTTATTTTATTTTATCTACAATTACTTTAAATGGAATTTGTCTTTCTATCTCTTGTTGATGGGCTTTGTCAGCAATATATATATATAGAGAGAGAGAGAGAGAGAGAAATACTTACGATTTGTGTGGGTTTAATTTATATCCTGCCACTTTGATAAAGATGTTAATTATTTCCAGTAGGGTTTTAGATGATTTTCTATGCTTCTCTAACTATATTATTACATCATCTGCAAGGAGTGATGATTTTATTTCCTCATTGCTTATTATTATTACTTTTTCTTTTCTTATTGTTAAAGCCAACATTTCCAGTACAATGCCGAATCATAGTGGTGATAATGGGCATCCTTGTTTTACTGTTGATGTTATTGGGAATGTGCCCAATATTCCTTTGTTAGAAATAATGCTTTAAATAGACACTGCTTATTATTTTAAGAAAAGCTCCTTTCCCCCCTATATTTTATGATACTTTTAAAAATAAGAATGGTTCCTGTATTTTGTCAAAACCTTTTTCTGCATCTATTGAGATTATCATATGATTTCTGTTGGTTTTGTAATTGATATGATTGATTGTGGTTATACTTTTCATGATATTGAACCAGCCCTGCATTCCTGGTATGAATTTTACTTGATCATAGTGTATTATCCTGCTAAGTACCTTTAATCTCTGATAATATTTCATTTAAATTTTTTGCATCAATATTCATTAGGGTGATTACCCTGTAATCTTCTTTCTCTGTTTTGGCCTTTCCTGGTTAGGTATCAGTGCCATATTTATTTCATAAAAGGAATTTGGCAGTTCTCCTTCTTTACCTATTTTTTGTAAATAATTTACATATTATTAAAATTAAATTCTTTAATTGTTTGGTAGAATTCACTTGTGAATCTATCTGGTTCAGGGGATTTTTTCTTAGGGAGTTCATAAATGATTTCTTCCATTTCTTTTTTTCTAAAATGGGACTATTTAATTAACTGTAAATGTCAGAGAAACTGAAGCAAGACAGAGACTGGTTTACAATCTTTTAATTTGGAGAGTTTTAGGCTAGCCAACCATATGGGAATCTTGTCCAAAATCATTCCAGCTTTGAGGAACTGAGGCAGGAACTTATCTAGTGTTTTAGCTAATCTGGTTTTAACAAAGGCAGATAAGGGGAATAAGGATGCTGGGAGGGCAGACAAGTCATAATTCCAGGAAAGGATCATAACTTAATTCTGATAGGATAAGAGTCAAGATAAGAAGTCATGGACAGGAGACAGTGAGATGAGGAGTAATAAAATAAAAGGAGGGGGGATTATTCTAGGAAGGAATGAAATAATGCACCTAAAGTTTATGACACAATGATATGCAAAATAGTCAGAGCTTTAAAGTTTTTTTCTGACTCAATTCTCTTAGTCCCAATGGCAAGGAAGGAGTGGCATGGTCATAACAATTTTATTCAGGGTATAACATTATTCCTTCTTCTGTTAATCTGGACAATTTAGATTTTTATAAATATTCATTTATTTTGGTAAGATTGTCACACTTGCTGCCATATAGTTGGATAAAATATTTCCTAATTGTTGCTTTAATTTCCTTTTCATTTTTGATAAGTTCAACATTTTCATTTTTATGTTGGTGATTTGGTCTTTTCTTTCCTTTTTTCTGATCAAATTAACTAAAGGTTTATCTATTTTGTTTGCTTTTTTAATAAAACCACCTCTTAGTTTTATTTATTAATTCAAGTTTTCTTAGTTTCAAATTTTTTAATTTCTCATTTGAATTACAAAATTCCTAATTTGTTATTTAATTATTTAATTGGGAGTTATAAATTTGTTCTTTTTGTAGCTTTTTACATGCCCAATTCATTGATCTCCTCTTTTTCTATTTTATTTATGTAGCTATTTAGAGACATAAAAATTTCCCTAAGAACTGCTTTGGCTGCATCCCATATATTTTGGTATGTTAGTGTCATACTCTTGGATGAAATTAGTGATGGTTTTTGTGATTTTATGTTTGACATGTTCATTTTCAATTTTTTTTTAATTTTCCAATTTTTTTAGTCTATCTTTCCTTGGCTCTTTATCGAATATAATTTTTATTGCATTGTAGGAAGCATTTACTATTTTTGCCTTTCTGCATTTGATTGTAAGATTTTTATGCCCTAATATATGGCAATTTTTGCATGGGTGTCATGTACTGCTGAGAAAAAGGAGTATTTCCTTTTGTTGTTATTCAGTTTTCTGTAAAGGTCTATTATATCCAGGTTTTCTAGGATTCTATTAACTTCCCTAGTTTCTTTCTCGTTTGTTTTGTTGTTAGATTTGTCTGATTCTGAGAGAGGAAGATTGAGTCTCCCACTTCTATAGTTTTAAAGTTTATTTCTTTCTGTAACTGCCTTAAAATCTTCACTAGAAATATGGCTGTTCTACCACTTGGAAAGTTTATGTGTGAGTTCATCCCTTTCACAGTTATAATAACCACCTTTATATTTCCTTCCATCTTGTTTTGTCTCCTTCATATGCTTTGGTTTTCACTTTCCACCCTGTCCTTAGTAATTTTTTTTACCCTCTTCACTTTAAGGCGACCTTATAACCTATCACCTCTCCCCCTTTCTCTTAGTAGTGTTTTTTAACACCCCATCCACTACTTTATCTTCTATCACTCCTTCCTCCCTTTTCTTACCTTTTTCTTAATGTTTCTGTCCTCCATTCTAACTTGCCCCTCCCTATTCTTTCCTTGTTCTTCTCCTTCATTACAAGGTTAGACAATTTTTTTGATATGAGATGAAGAGATGAAGCAAGACTTAGGAATGATTGAAAAAATCTCTTTTTTCCCAAATAATATTATTCTAGAGGAAAATGTGAAAATTAAAGCTAGGGAAGAAAGAATTGAAAAGGGAACTAAAAGCTTGGCATGGTGGGTACAGAATTTTGTCCAGGTAACAAACTTCCTGAAAGTTTAAATGACCCAAGTAGCCACAAATAATTCCATGAGACATTAAAAATATTTAGAACAAGGTAAAAAGATTGAAAAGGAAATAGAAGGTATTTCATGGCAAAAAAAAAAAAAAAAATTGGACCAGAAAATAGAGAAGAAAAATATTAATGATCAATCAACTACATGAAGCAATTTTTTAAAAAAAGCCTAACCATAATATTTCAAGAAACATTGTAAAAAAAAAAAAAAATCCTCCCCTCTTAGACAATGAATCGTGTAAAGCAGAGGGAAGAGTGAAAATAAAAATTATCTACCAATCATTTCCTGAAGGAAATCCCAAATAAAACACTCCAAGAATCCAATATCCAAAATTCAGAGCTTCCACATCAAAAGGGTAAAAATACTGCAAATAACCAAACCAAAAAAAAATTCAAGGACCGAGCAGCCATAATCAGATTCTCACATTTCTTAGCAGTCATGACTATGAAGAGCTTGGAATACAGTATTCCAGAGGCAAACAATATTAATGTATAACCTAGAAAAATTTACCCAGGAAAAATTGAGTATAATCCTGGGTGGGAGTGGGAGGAAAGAAATTGACCTTCAATGAAATCAAGGATTTCCAACCATTTTTTTTTAATTAAAAAGACTGTATTGCATAGAAAACATAACATTCAGAAAGATGAGTTAGGAGGAATATAAAAGTGAATTTTAAAGTATAACAAAAGCCTAAATAAGAATAAACTACTAACATTTTCATATGGGGAGATAAGAAATATGTTTTCTCTGAAGCTGATCATTATCAGAGGTCAGAGAGGGAGGCTAAATTGACCAAAGGAGTAGCTGTCTTTTGTTAAAATATCATGATTTTAATTTTAAACATTAATGGAAAAGGAAGAGAAGAAAAATACACTGGACGTGAAGTGATGGAAAAGTTAGGGAAATCATTTCATACAAGCAGGATTCACAATTAGACATCAAAGTGCAAAATAACATGGAATCATGAAGAAATGTGTGTGTTGCGTGTGCATGATTGCATGGAGTGTGGGGGTGTGTGAAATACAGGACATTGCCAACATAGGAGTTTGTTTTGCACCATTATATATGTTTGTAATTTTTTTTATCATTCTCAATTCAATATGGTAAGGTGGAGGAGATAGTAAGAGGCAGATTATGTTAGCTATATCCCTGTGCTTGTATAAATGTAATTTTAAAAGAAAGTTAAAAAAAAAATAAAGATTTTTTTATCAGCTATCCAGTTTCTCAAAAGCAGTCCTGATTGTTTTCTTCATTCCTGGTTTGAGATCAATATTCATCTGAAATATAAGCCTAGGATATTAACTTTTGTCACATTAATGGTAATTTAGGGTGTTTCACATGTCTCAAGAAGACCTTTTTCACCCTTTTTTTTCCTGTATGAGTTATGAAGCACAATTATTTTGACTGGTCATGCATCTCTTTTATTCCATGCTGTGAATGGAACAGGTATTTAGAAGTCTTTGACATATTACTGTGACTAATCTTTCTTCTTCTGATCAACATCTGGCAAACAAAGCTTAGTAGAATCAAGTTAGCTTTTCAGTTTCCTTAAAGAAGACTGGCCAAGGGGATATGGTCAAAAGAATTCCATCTCTAAATCCAAAATTCTATTTCACTATACTTCTCAGTTACATTTACATCTATATATATTATAAAAACAGATAAATTAATATATATACATATACATATATACATATACAATGTCATCAGTGTAGGATATCTCAAGATCCACCCAGATATTCTCATACATGTAAGTTTTGTCTTATTTTTTTAGACCTGTGATATCATCAATATTGGGAATGAATGCCTGACTATCTCATTTAACTTACTGAATATTAGTTTAAAAATATGTTAATGAGGAACATGGTTCTTTCCTCCTCTATTGCCTAATTTATAACTATTCAGCATTACTAGGAAACTTTTTCATCATTAGAACTTGGTTATTTTCCATGCATGATTTCCAAGATCACAGCATTTTTTTCATTCAATAGTGATTTTTCTCAAGAACTCTTCCTAATAGAGAACATCAGATATCTGTGATGATAGAATTTAAATGTGATTGTTTAATACTCAGATTGATTGTTGTTCTTCATTCTGGAAGAGGAGCAAAATGACACCATTATATCAGAATGAGTTACATTGTATCTGACTATGGTTGATCAGACAACTATGAGCATGGAATACTCTTCCACAGATTGAACATAAATAATCCATATAAATATTCATATAACAAGAGCAAAGATGAAGAGTCTGAGGGATTCACTGAAATCTGAAACAAAACAAACAAAACATACATACAGACAAATGATGAGCATATTTGATGTATGAGATTCATCCTCTATTGAAGATACATGGAAAAACATCATGAAGAAAAAGTGTAATATTGTGAATAGAAAATTGGCCATGGAGTTAGAAGGTATGGACATTCAAATCTCATATATTATTATATACTACTGTATGATTAATTTCAATTTTAAGTGCCCTGAGTTACAGAAAAATTGCTAAACTACATTGTTAGTTGGAGTTTCACTCTCAGGCATTAATTCACTGCACTGATGAAATCTTGGGTACAAAAATTAGGACAAAGTTTACAAAGAATGATAAAATACTGGTGGATTATGAGTTAAATTAAGAGACCTTATTTTGATGAGATCATATATTTATCAAGGACTCTTTTTTGATAATTTGTATACATCTTGCTGAATGACACAGTGGATAGAATTTTGAACTTATAATTTTTTTTAAATAACTTCAAATCCTGCTTCAGACATTTATAAAAGTTGTGTGACTCTGGAAATGTTTCTTATGTTATCTTGACTTTTTTTTTCTCATCTTTAAAATGGGCAAAATAATAGTACTCACTTAACATTGTTGTTGAAAGAACCAAATGAAACAAGATATGTAAAGTATTTTGGAAGCCTTAATATGTAATATAAAAACAAGTATTATTTCTAAAATATATTATACTCCTTAGGGTTGTTGCTTTGAACAGAAGCTACTATATTGTGCTCGAATGCTCTAATTTTCAGAAATACTGAACTCTACTACTGAAAATTACTCTAACTTGCAGACCATCTCAAGTGGTTCTTACATGGTGCACTACATAATAAATGTATTGCTAACACAAATAATGAAATGTCTGTGTCATAGCCCAGGCATGAAGATACCTCCTTTTCTGTCATCACATTTATTGTTCAATGTCAGTTTTGTACACTGTTTAATTTTCTACTTTTGTCATACTATTCATCAAGGCCCGCTGATTGTATACCTCTTTGGTTAGAAAATTACAATGGAACTAAAAGATGCAAACAAGATCACCTCATGGTTGGTGCCTGTGATAAAGTAAAAAAGACTTTGGACCAGTAAACAGTAAACTGAAGTTTTAAACCCAGTTTTATCACTAGCTTTGTAATGTTGGACAAAAACTTTTTCTTACACATTTTCTTCTTCTGTAAAATGGGATTGATATTTGATAATTATATTCTGGATTGTTAGGGGATTGCATCAATTGAAATAATGTGGTTAGAATAAAGCAAATTCTTTGGCTATCTGAGAAGGCAAAGGAGGTTCTGCTTTAGTTATTTTCACTAGACTCAGATATGTTTGAATTCCATTCTGGATTCAGGAATGATTCAAGATACAATAGGATATTTTAGCTGTAAGAAGGAATTTCCAATCAGTTAATCAATAAATACTTAATAACCTTTTCTTCTGTTTCAGGCATTCTAGTAGTTCAGGGTGACAAGTACAAAGGATGAAATAATCTTCACTCTCAATAAGTTTTAATGTAATTCAAACATCAGTCTACAACAGGCAGTCATTTATATAGGTATATTTTATCATTGTAGAGAAAAAGGAATCAGCACAGATGAGCTATTTTAATAAAACTTCTCATGAATCTCTCACAATTTGATGTTTATAATTCCATGACTGGTATTTTCACCATTATTTTCCTATTTTCTATTTTTATCCACCAACTTCTAGGTTTATGTTTCTACAGAGGAATAAGATTTCTTCCAACTTTTTTTTTCACATAAGTTTTATATATTTTCTTAATTGGTTTTGAATTAGAAAGTCTTAGTCCATGTGTTTGCAAGCAGTTTTCCTCAGAACTCTAAGGTAGGAGTCACATTTTAATTGTTCAAATTTCCCTTTAACAGCATTTAGTTTTCTCAAAAGCTTTCTATAATGTTTCTATTATTGTCTAATTGTCTGTTTCTTCTTACAGATCTTAAAAGATTCATTATCTTAGTCATCTTTAATTGCCAAAGGCCTGTTTACTTAATAGACAAATTCTCTTAAAGATATCTTGTCAGTTAAATCACTTGTTTTCAAAAAATTAAATTTTCTTTAACCAACTTTCCTTACATAAGTATACATTAGGTATTTTTTTTTTATTCCTTTACTTTTTTCCCCAATTTTTTGAACACATTAATGAAATATGTTCTTTCTTAATTTTTTTTGTAACTCTCCATTCTCAATATGATTCTCCTCTCCTTTTAAGAATTTCATCATAGTAATTTTCTTCCTGATATATGGATGTATTTTATTCTTCTAAAATTGATTGTAGTATAATTTAGTCCTTGCAGAGTAAGAGGTTTTGGAATGGCAGGTTTGTGGATGCATCTCAAGCAGGTTAATGGTAAAGGAAAATATTAGACTGGAATGGTAAAAATAAGATGTGGTAGATTTGAGCATCTTAAAAGGAAGGGGATGCTGAGCTACTAGTTAAGCATAACAAGAAAGTTGCTCTGTGTAAACTAGGTACTATAAGAAAGCTTTTGTAATATAGAATTCTAGACCAATCAAAGCTAGATCCATGGAGTAAGATTTGAAAGAACCAGAAACAAGATGTTCAATGTCTCGACTATTATACTAAATTGTTGTGCCCAAATAGGTATAAGGGTAGGCAACATTACCAACTGTTCACATTTTCAAGATTTGGTCTGTGCTTCTTAAAGACCTTTTCCTCTTGTTCTAGAATTGTATGATTAGAAGTGTAATACAATGAAAGGGATAGATTAAGGTAAAAAGTGGGGCATGGTCCCCAATATTGATATTTTTGTCATCTTTATCATATTGGTTTGGGCTAGGCATAAGCAATTAATAATCCCCAATTATTGGATTTATCTTGATTTGTAAAAAGCATAATTTATGATTGTGTTCATAGAGTTCTTTTGAATGCTGGATAGATTTAATTCTAATTCTAAAATGCCCCCTAGTTATTTTTAAAGGTATTTCTCTTTTTATTGTTTTCTACTAAATTTTATTGGTAATTTCCAAGGTATCTCAAAAGTCTCGGTACAGATCTAACTATTAATTGATACAAAAACAAGTAAATGTGTATTATCAATCAACCAAAAAACCCATCAAGTCATCACTGATATTTGAAAAAAAAATTTACTTACATTAATTAAGATAAATTTAGAGTAGTTTTTTGGTTTTATGTCATCTTAATTTCCAAATATGTTAATTCTCATGCTCCTAGCAAGTAAACTATTTTCTGTAATAAAGTTGTTTTTTTTTTTTAAAGAAGTGACAAATCACTTAGCTACAACTAACCAACTCATCAACTAAACCTCAAAATTGTATCAATATTTCAGACATGGGGCCTATTTCCAAGGGTGTTATCAAGCTTAAATGACATAAGAAATATAAAGACATCAAAAAATTTATGATACTTTATAAATGACAGTTAATATTATGGTTATTACTTTTCTGAGTGGTCTATAATCACTAGCTTTTTGGTCTGGTGATGATTTTATTTATAATATAGCCTTACTTTCTAATTTACATTTTATTTGTTTTATTAATTTTTCCCAATTACATATAAAAATATAGCATCATTTTTAAATGAGTTCCAAATTCTGCCTCTCCCTTCCAATTCCCCCTCTCCTTGAAAAGACAATTTGATCTCAGTTATACATGTGGAGTCGTGTATAACATATTTTTATATTAGCCATGTTAAAAAACAAAATATAAATAACAAGAAAAACGAGGACAAAATTAAAAATATGTTTCAATCTGTTTTCAGAGTTCATTAGTTATCTTCTTAGAAATGGATATAATTATTCATCCCAGGACTTTTGGGATTGTATTGGATCATTGTCTTGCTCAGAGTACAGAAGTATTTCATAATTGATCATTCTTGCATTGTTGTGACTACTTTGTTCAATGTTGTCCTTCTTTTGTTTCCTTCATTTGGATCACTTCATACATTTTCCAAGTTTTTGTTTCTCTTTTCTTTTTTTTTTTTTTTTGAAAGCATTCTGCTGTCTTACAACACAATAGTATCACTTCATAATCATTTCTTCAATCATTCACAAATTGATTAAGATCCCCTCAATTTCCAATTCTTTGCTTCACAAAAGGAGCATCTATCTATCTATCTATCTATCTGTATGTATATGTATGTGTGCATGAAAAGTCTTTTGTCTTTTCTCTTATCTCTTTAGGATACAACCCAAGTATTGGAACTGATGAATCAAAAGGTATGCACAGTTTGACAATCCTTTGGACATAGTTTCAAATTGTTCTTTAGAATGGTTGAACTAATTCCCAACTCCACCAACAGTGTGTTTGTGTCCCAATTTTTCCACATCTACTCTAGACTTTGTCATATGATTTTTTTCTTTCATGTTAGCCAATCTGATTGGCATGTTTAAATTTAAGTTGTTTTAATTTTAATTTCTCTAATCAATAGTGATTTAGATAATTTATATAATTATTGATAATTTTGATTTCTTCTTCTGAATACGGTTCATATCTTTGATCATTTATCAACTGCAGCAAGACTCTAATATTTATAAGAGTCCCCCTTTCCTCTTTTCCTTCTGATCCTGGATGCATTTGTTTTGTTTATGCAAAAGTGTATTTTTTAATTTCAAATAGTATTTATTTGGTCTTAAACTTTTCTCTTATCCATAGATCTAACATTTAAAATTCCTTATGTTTCCTTCATGTAATATCACCCTTTAAGTCATAATTATTAATCCCCTTTGCCTTGATTTTTGTATACAATGTGAGATGCTGGTCTATGCTTAGTTTCTGCCAAATTGGTTTACATTTTTCCTGTCTTTGTCAAATAGTAGATATTTATTTCTAAATATTAGACCTTTGGATTTATCAAAACCTAGATTATTTGTATTGTCTATCTATTTTATTCCACTGATCCATCATTCTACATTTTGATCTAGATGATTTTCACTTTTTAATATAGTTTCAAATCTGGTTCTGCTAGGTCATCCTCCTTCATATTTTTTTTCACTGACTGTCTTGATATTCTTAATTGTTTATTCTTCCATATATATATATGTATCGTCATTTTGATGATGATGATAATGACATGCTATAAAATAACACATTAGTAGTTTAATATAGCACTGAATAAGTAACTAAGATAGAATTGTCATTTTTATTACATTGGTTTGTCCATATCTAAATGCAAGGAATTTCTCTAATTGCTTTGGTCTTTCTATGGATGATATAAATGATAAGAATAAATTTTAAAAAATTATAATTGTATTTAGTCCCTGGGTTTGTACTTTATTTTGTCTATTGTTATTTTAAATAGAATTTCTGTTTTTTTGATGCTGAGTTTTGTTGGTGGCATTTAAAAATGCTGGTGACTTTTGTGAGTTTATTTTATATCCTTTAACTTTTCTGAAGTTATTAAATGTTTCAACTAGTTTGGGTTTTTTACCTGATTTTCTAGAATTCTCCAAGTATACCATTATATCAGTTATAAAGAGGGACAGTTTTGTTTTCTCGTGTTCTATTTTATCATTATAATTTCTTTTTCTTGTCTTATTGTTATACCCAGCATTTCTAGAACAATATTAAGTAATAGTTATGAAAATGCTCAACTTTGCTTCACCCCTGATCTTATTCAAAAGGCTTCTTAATCTTCATTAGAGATAAAGCTTGCTTTCAGTTTTAGGTAAATATTACTCATCATTTTAAACAAGACTCCATTTATTATCATGCTTTCTAGTATTTTAAATAGAAATGAATATTATATAATCTTAAAAAGACTTTTCTGAAACTATTCATAAAATTCCATGATTTTTGTAGTTTTCATTATTTCTATTGCTGACAATGTTAATAGTGTTCCTACCGTTGAACCAGATCTGAATTCTTGGGTATGAATCCACTTGGTCAGTTTGTATGATCTTTGGGATATATTACTGTAATCTCCTTGCTATATTTTTAAAACATTTTTATGACATAACAAATATGAAAATATGTTTTAAAGAATTTTTAACCTATATCAGATTGTTTAACCTGTTTAACCTATATCATGTTTAACATGTTTAACCTATATCAGATTGCTTACTATCTTGGGAAGAGGGGAGAGTAAAAGGAAAAGAGTGTGAAAAATTTGGTACACAATCTTAAAAAATGAATGCTGAAAGCCATCTTTATGCGTATTGGGGAAAATACTATTAAAATAAAATAAAATTTTAAAATTGCATCAATGTTCATAAAAATTAGGCTTTTTATTATTTTATTTTTCCTGGTTTTAATATCAAAATCATACTTGTATCGCAAAAGGAATTTTATACCACTCCTTTGTCAATCTTTTTTAAAAATTGTTTATATAACATAAAGATTAATTATTCCTTATATGTTTGTAGGAATTCACCTCTAAATCTTGTGTTCCTGATGAATTTTTCATAGGAGTGCATTAATTGACTATACAATATATTTCTCCATATTTGAGATAATTTAGCCATTCTATTTCTTATTCTGTATATCTAGATAACTTAGTTTTTGGTAAATATATATTTCACTTAGATTTTCAATTAAAATATATTTGGGCAAAAATACTTCTAATAATTGATGTCATTTTCATATTAATAATTTTGTTTACTTATTTCTTTTTAAAATCCAATTACAATATTGGTTTGATCATAAACTCACTTTTTGGTTTGCTTTATTAGTTCATTTTTTTAAAAAATGAATTCCTTCTTTAATTTCCAGAATATCCATTTTGATGTTTATTTGGGAATTTTTCATTTTTCTGTTTTATTTCCAATTCATTTTCTCTTTTAGTGATGTACATGTTTAGAAATTTAAAAAAAAATTCCCCTAATTAATGATTTGGCTGAATCCCACAAATTTTGGAATCAAAGTTTACAATAGTAAGAAGAAAAATAAAATGTAAATACCTCATTGAAAAAAAAAACTGATAAGGTAAAATATGAAGGGGAGATAATCTCCCTGCCAGTAGACTTCAAGATCTCCAGGAACTGAATCTAGTCACCATATGTATAGTTCTATTGAGGAAGCAATGAATAAATATGTTTGGACATAATGTACAGAGATGGAAGAGTGCACAGCATGTTGGTCTTCCAATCATGAAGACCTGAGTTGAAATTCAGTTTCATACAATAGCATGTAAACCTGTGCAAATCACTTAACTTCTCTTTGCCTTTGTTTTCTTAGCTATAAAATGGAGATAATGATAGCATCTACCTAGCAGGATCGTTTGGAAGAGCAAATTATAATAATTGTAAAGCAGTTAACATATTGACTGGCATATAACATATACTATAAAAATATTATTTATAGTAGTAGTAGTAGTAGTAGTTGCTGTTGTTGTTTTTGTAGTAGTAGGAGGAACAGAAATAGAGTAGTAGCAGTAATAGTAAAAGGAGGAATGGAAGCAATAACAGAACAAACACAATACCAGTAGTAGCAATATCATTATTTGTGATGGGGAAACTTGGGGAAACAGAGAGCACAGAGAAATCATGTTGCTACCTATCAATGCCTCATTAATCCTGTTATAGATGCAGCAATGAAAAACAATGTTCTAAATTTTATATTTTCCTCTATCTTTGTTTTTAAAGGATCATATGTTTTAATATTATTCAGACATTCAGTGTTTTTCAAAATAGCTGTGAAGTTTCAGAATAACATCAGTAGAAATTTCATTTTATGTTTAATTTTGTTAATGAAATATATTTAAGTCAATATTAAATATTATCAGTAATTCAAGGTGTGTAACTGAAAGATTATGAGTGGAGCTGAGCTAGAGGTAGGAAAAATTTATATGACTCAATATGGCAGAATAATTGAAATTGTGGCTGGGATTGTTTGATGGAACATTAAGGAAGGTTCACCATAAGTGAGTCAATCTGAGGCAGCATCACTAACAAGGAATAGAAAATAAGAAAAATCAAGTCAAGAGCCTCTAGTGACCTCAATAGTTTGGGAAAGGGGATAAAAGGTCTTCACTGTAGAAGATATTAGATTCATTTCAATATAGATATATACATACTCACATACACACACATATATACACAATGTAATGATTTTATATGTGTGTATGTGTGTGCATGCGTGTGTAATATATAGTATAATGGTATTTATAGATATAGATAGACACATAGAATAATGATATGATCTATATGTAGTATAATGGTGTTTATATGTTTATGTGAGTCCATATAAATGTATTTGCATGACAAAGATATATGTGATATCTCTATTTGTCTATCTATCTATATCTTTATATATATATATACATAGACATATATATAAATATATGTGTATATATATATATGAGAAAGAGAGATAGAGAGAGAATTTTCACAATGAAATTTCAAGACTTTAACACTATCAGTAACTAAAAAATTAATAAACAATTAATTTCAAATTACCTGAAACAAAAACATTCTTTTTGATTCCCACACTAGTAATTTCAAGCTAATTAGAAGAGATATGCTTTTCATATGATCCATGCCATTTAGTAAGAAAGTACCCATGAGCATTACAGTTGTTACAATGTTTGAATTATGAATATGACTCTTGATTTGTCGAACTGATTTGGGTTATGTGAGAATCTTTGGTGAAAATATGCCTCAAGCCACCTTAGTAAAATTGTATCTCCTTTCTATGATTGTATTCCCAGAACACCCAATTACCTCAACTTGACAAGCAGTAGCAAAGACTTCAGTCTCAGTGACTCAATCATTAAAACTGCATGACACAAAGAAGTTTGATAATAGTATTCAATAAGAACTTTATGTATATTCAGCAAAAAATTTCCACTCCTTCAAATGAAGATAGTATTCTATTTATTTTGTTTCAAGTATTTTTATTAAAGAAATTTATTTTTCAAAATTACAGTCATAAAGTAATTATGATCTATACTTAACATTTAAAATCACAACTTTAACCTATCATCCTGAAATAGGTGGGGTTCCCTACAATCTGATTGTCTATGGAGGAGAGGGAAGAATTCATAAGAATAGAAGCTTAAGGAAAATAATCAGTGAAACATATGCATTACAAAATTAACATATACATAATTGAATGAGTTCACTTTGTCTTCTGGACATATTTTCTTTTTGATTTTATAAACTTGCCGAGCTTATTCCATGGCACTCAAATATATTGATCAGAGTCCCTAAGTTTTTCAAAGCTGATTTTCTTTATAATATCATTGTCATTTATAAGTTGTTGTCCTAGATATGCTCTCTATACCTTTCTTGAGTTTATATAAAGACACCTTCTAAAATCATCTCTTCCTTGACTTTTTACAGCAAAATAATATTTTATCACATTCATATGCCAGGATTTCTTCAGCCACTCCCCAATTAATGAGCATCAAATCAATTTCTAATTCTTTGCCACCAGAAAAATAAATTTATATGCAAGTGTATGCATGGCCACACACATACATTTTTGAGAAGTGGAGTGTTCTATTACACAAAAGTTTTTTTTTTCTTTTAGGATGGAGTTGATATGTTTACTGAATATTATACACAATGTCTATAATGAGTGTTGTACATGATTTTTTTCATAACTGATTCCAGCATTTAACTAAACTTTCTACAAGGTTAACAGTATTTTTTTTTTTTTTTGCTCAATGCAAAAGCATTTTCACATTCTTCATTCATCTTGCTTTCTCTGCAATTTTTTGTATTGTTGATCTAGATTTCTCTCTCCTTGATTTATTTTTCACTCTGCTAAGTTGTGATTTTATTCTTATTGACAAACTGATCATTCTTGCTTTCCTTTGTACATTTATATAGTTGTAGCTCCCCTCATGTGAGTAATAGATCCCAGAATTCTGGGGTGATTAATGAAAAATGTTGCTGAGTGAATATGAAAGATATATGAGAGGGACATTCAATACATATCTCCTAATTTCTAAGTATTTTAGCAAATAGGTAAAGAGGTGATAGGTAGAGGAACTGAGAAGAAAATGAGTTTAGAAGTAGTTGCTGTGGAGGCAGAGACAAGATGGCAGAGTGAAGCCAAGCTGCCCCACAATCCCTCCAGATTCCTTTAAATAATGATTCCAAACAAACTTTAGAGCATCAGAACACTTTGTCCAAAGACAGGGTAGAATATTTGCCAGCCAGAGACAACTTAGCAGGAAGCGGTTTTGGCATCAGGGTCAGAGTCCAGAACTCAGTTGCAGAACACACCCCACCAGTGCTGTCCTGGCCCTGGCCCAGGTCCCAGCCACAGCCCCAGCACCAGGAAAACAAGAAGAGTATCTTCTTCATCTTGCTTTCTCTGCAATTTTTTGTATTGTTGATCTAGATTTCTCTCTCCTGAGAGAGTAGCAGTTAGTAGCAGTATTGGTGGTTTCTAGAGTTCTCAGTTCTGAAACATTGAAGACAACTTAAAAGATTATCAGGAAAGGTTTGTCAGTTATAGGGCCTTGGGAAACCAGCAAACCAGGAGTGAGCATGGACATCACTGGCATTAGCAGCTTCTGGTAGCCTCAACACTTAGGAATTCTTTTTACTAGTACTGCAGAAGGATTCTGTTGCTTTAGCACAGTAGAACTTACAATTATAGTGGATCAGAGACTCTCTTCTAGGCAGAAGGCTCTCTAGGGCAGAAAAGATTGCTTGTGGTTAGGTCCCTAGAAGAATCACTGAAAACAGCTTGAAACTGTGCACCTTTTACCTTATAAATGGAGCCTTACTTTAACAAAGAGGTAAAAGTTAAATAATAAGCTCAGAAAGTGAGTAGACAACAGAAAAAGATTGTGACTATAAAAGTTAGCACAGTGACAAGAAAGGTCAAAATACACATTAAGAAAAAAGATTTAAAAAGCTCCTACATCCAAAGCCTCCAACTAAAATAAGAATTGTTCTTTAGCCAAAAAAGAACCAAAAGGGATTTTGAAAATCATGAAAGATAGAGGGGAAAATGGAAAAAGCATTGAGAGTGATACAAAACGAAATACAAAAAGCTAATGAGGAAAAAATGCTTTAAAAGGAAAAATGGTCAAATGGGAAAGTAGCTACTAAGGAAAATAATTCCTTGAAATTAGAATTGAGCAAGTGGAAGCTAGAAACAATTAAACAAAACCAAAAGAATGAAAAAAAAAAGAAAAGGGTGAAATACCTCATTGAAAAAAAACAACTGATCTGGAAAAATAAATTTAAAATTATTAGTTTATCTGAAAACCACGATTAAAAAAAGAACCTAGAAATTATCATTCAAGAAAATCTCAAGAAAAAGTGTCCTGATATCTTAGAAGCAGAAGGTAAAATGGAAATTGAAAAAAATGTTATGGACAAGAACTCAGAAACAAGAATTCGTACAAGGTGTTAAGTCAGTGGAATTAATGAGACAATTGTTATCTACTTTAGCATAGTGATTAATAGCTCTCTAAGTTCAGTATGATGATTTAATCTTACAACAAATAATGTTTTCCTAGTGATATAATGATTGGTTTATACTCAGTGTAGAGCATATATATAAGCTGGGACTCAGAGCCAGAGACAGACTCAGAAGGAGCCAAAGAGACTCAAAGAGCTTGGAAACAGAGTCAGAGAAGACAAGAGGACTGGAGGCAGGAGCTCAAGCTCTTGAAGCCAAGGAGAGAGATTCATTTCATCTTACAGCACCGTGGTGCTTGGTCTCCTGCACTTCCACCACTGAGACCAAGGCCAGTTTGAAAGGCTCTCCAGAAAGTTGGTCCAGGCCCTACGCAAGGAAACTAGATTGTGAAGGAGATAATAAAGGGTTTGGACTTTAACACCTGGCTATTCTTGTGGTGATTACTTAACTGAAATGAAGGGTGCTCAAAGACCTCCAGAAAACTAAAGAAGAACATAATCACTGACTACTTCCTGAAACAAGTCTTAAAATAAAAACTCCTAAAAATAGTATAGCCAAATTCTGGAACTTCCAGCTCAAGGAGAAAATATTTGCAATCATCCAGAAAACAATTCAAGTAAAATGGAGTCAATCAGGATTTGGCACCTTCTACATTAAAGGATCAGAGATTTTGGAATAAGGTATTACAGAGTGCAAGGGATGAAACCAAGAATCGGCTACCCAGCAAAGTTATGTTTATGGAAAAGGTAAACATTCAATGAAATACGGGACACTAAAGTAGTTATGGTGAAAAGAGCAGAGATGAATAGAAAATCTGATTTGCAGATATAGAATTGAGGAGAAACATAAGGAGGTAATCAGGAAAGTAATATAATGAGCTTAATAAAGTTTATCTTGGTGAAACAAGAAAGAATAAAATAAACATCGGTGGAATATAGTAAGCAATAGTAATTGTAACAAAATTTTGAAACTAGTGCCTCTGATGAAAGCCTCATTTCTCAACTGTATATGGAACTCTCAGATATATACAAAAAATAAGTCATTCCCCAACTAATTAATTATCAAAAGATATAAACTATGCCCAAAGGACTATAAAATCATCTGCTGTTTGAGCTAAGAACACTACTAGGTAAGAATCCCAAAATTATTTTTTTTTTAAGATAAGGAACTATGTGTACAAAAATATCCCCAATTACTATGAATAACTTGTGGATGAAAAATGCTGATCATTTCCAGAGAAAGAAGTGATTATGTCTGAATACAAATCGAAGCATGTGTCTTTTCTTTCAATTTTATTTTTCTCAAAGTTTTCTCAAAGTTCTCAAAGAGTGAAGGGGAGATCTATGTTTCTTTCATATGACTTTTATGGAAATGTTTTGCATAACTTCATATGTGCCTTCTAAATAGGGACTGGTGTGGGCGAGGAAGGGAGATAATATGGAACAAAGTTTAAAAACAAATATAAAAATTGTTTTACATGTATCTGGAGAAAATAAAAATAATAACAATTTTTAAAAGAAGTAGTTGCAGTGGAGATTAAGAATAAAAAAATTGCTATGTAACAGTGAGGACCCGATTGAAATTAGATCACTTCAATTTATAGTAATATCATTCAAGAGTTCACAGACATATGCAAAAATGTTCTGTATCATATGAATAGAGTAGAGAGTAATCTAGGATTGGGTTTTCTCAGTGTAACTGATGAAAAGACAAGAGCATCATGAATTTTAGGGTGACTAATATTTTTAGAAATTAACTGGGACACTGAAGTCAAGATTTTGAGGGGAGGGAAATAGAGTGAAATCCTATTTTATTAATTCAGAGAATAATACTGGAAGAGAAATGAAAAAGAGAATTAATAATGTATGTAATTTGTGCATAAGAGTGAATGAAGGATATGAGGTTGTTATCTGAAAGGAATTTTCAGATTTAGAAAGGAATGTTGACACATTCAGCACCTCAGGTGTGAAGGCTTGTCAGACCTTGTTTAAGGCTACTTATCCACCTTTTTTGTTCACCTATAACCCAAGTGTCATCTGAGGTTCCAGGAAGGTGTATTATGCACAGTGGCTACATCTTGCTAAAATCATCTAAGTAGATGGTCAGTTAAACCAAGTGGAAGATATCAAACAGATGTATAGGTGAGCTAAGGGAATGTTTACTCCAAGGATATGAAGTCTTTCCCCTAACATGAAAAAAAGGCCATAAAGGCTAAAGCAGGCCTTGTGGAATGTCTAGAGATTAGTCAGGCATCAAAGATACCAAAATCATTCACTGCATACTGAGTCATCTCATGTAGTTTGACTTCTGTCTTTCAACTGGACTTCAATGATTCAGGAATAAAAAGCTATGCCAATAATTTTGTGCTGCTCCACCTCACTTAAATCTAATTCATGCAAAAGGTAAGATATCACCCTGTTGTGTCACTAGTCTTTGAAAATAAATAACAAAAAAATAGCAACAATTTTGTCTGATCTGAGACTTCATTTTATTCATGAACAACAGGCCTGGAAAGATTAGGTAGACTGCCCATTTTAACTATTGTCTTGGGTAGCACAGATAGGCCTTAAAGTTAGGGTCTTCAACTATAACTACAGTGACCTTTTAGTACAACCTGCTGTCTATTTTAATGTGGCCAGAAAAATCTTTGAAATGTACATGGACAAATTATTCTGCTTATAATAAAGATTCTCCAGTATTTATATAACATTTTTGATGTTTTAAAATATAGAAATATATATGTATATAATAAATAAATACAATTTTAATTAAATTATAAAATAATAATATGTAAATTTAAATATAAATGGAAGTGATAAGAAACAAGAATGTATAAAAAAAGAAATGTAGAAATCCTTATTTTAAAGTTAAAAATTGATAAATAATAGAGATGAAGATTATTCAAGAAGAATAAAGAAAAAATAGAGGATGGGGGCGGAGTCAAAATAGTGAGAGGACACACATTTCTTTTTGACCTCTTCCCATGACCCTCAGACTAATTAGTGAATTCAGCCTCTGATTTAGTTCTAGACAGGCAGAACCTACAAATATCAAAAGTGTAACCACTTATCAGCAGAAGGTAAATTCAAAAATCTCTAGAAAAGATCTATTTCAATCATGCATGGAGGGAGATGGGCCAAGTGCAAACAGACCAAGCACAGTCCTGAGGCAGTGTGGGTTCCCCTGGCCAGAGAATCTATGGAAAGAAATCTACAGCAGTGTTGGCTACTCTGCCCTTTTTGCAAGTCAAAAGATAAGCAGGGAAATTATAGAACATCCAACACAAACACAAAAGTGAAATAGTGAACCCACAAATGCCAGAATTTTATGGGACTTGACCATGACCACTAGCACCAGAAGTCAGTCAGCACTGACCCAGAACAGTGATTTCTCATTTTTTTTTTTTTTTTACAAAATGGAACAAAAAAGCAAAAAGAACTCTGACCAGAGATATTGGTGAAAGAAAAGAACAGATTTCAAACCCTGAGGTCACTAAATGTAGATTATCTCCAGATGAAGCTCCAAAGGGTGATACAAATTGGTCCCCATAACACAAGGCTCTTCTGGAAGAAATTAAAAAGGATCTTCAGAGAGAACTAGAAGAAAAATGGAAAAGAAATGAGAACTTTGCAAGAGAGTTTGGAAAAGGAAATACAGTAGTTATCTAAAGAAAATTCCTTACAAAATAGACTTAGCAAAATGGAAATGGCATATAACTTCTTATAACATGAATTTGACTAAAGGAAAAAAAAACAATCAGAATTTGAGAAATGGAAAAAGAAAATAACTCCTTAAAAAACAGAACAACAAAAGTTACTAAAAAAAGTAAATGAAGAAAATAATTTACTAATAATCAGGCCTGAATAAGTGGAAATGAATGACTTAAATGAATGACGCCAGAATCAGTCAAGCAAAAACAAAGAATTAAAAAAAAGAAGAAAATGTAAAATATCTACTTGGGAAAACAATGAACTGGAAAATAGATCTAGAAAAGATAGTCTAAGGATTATTGGACTTCCTGAAAATCATGATGAAAAAAAGAGCCCATATATTATTTTTCAGGAAATCAGCAAATGAACTGCACTGATGTCCTAGAAACAGAAGTAAAAATCACCATTGAAAGAATACACCAAACACTTCCTAAAAGAGACCCCAAAATGAAAACTTGAATGAATATCATAGCTAAATTTCATAACTATTGGACCAAGGAAAAAATATCACAAGCTGCCAGATAGAAACAATTCAAATACTGAAGAGCCCCAATAAGAATTACCCAGGACATAGCAACTTCAAACATAAGGATAAAAGGGCCTGAAATCAAAAGGCAAAGGAACTTGGAATGCAGCAAAGAATAAACTACTCCTCTAAACTGAGAATTATCTTTCAAGGAAGAAGATGAATATTCAGTGAAACAGGTGAGTTTCATTTATTTCTAAAGATAAGATCAGAGCTGACCAAAAAATTTGACCTACAAATATAGAAGTCAAGAGAAGCATAAAAAGGTAAAAAGAGAAGAACTCTTGAGAACTGTATCTCTGTTATGAATATATAGAGAGAGTCTATGTACAATTTGATTTTACTTTTATAATATAAAAAAGAAACTAGAGGTGGAAAGGGAATAGTACTGGAAAAAAAGAGGAAAATGGAAATAAAATGAGGAAAATTATATGTCATGAAGAGACTAAGAAAAACCATTATAATTGAGGGAAAGAAAAGAGGTAGATGAACATTGTGTGAATTTTACTCTCATCAGATTTGGCTCAAAGAGAGAATATTAGATATGTGGTTTCACAGAGAAACTTCTCTCACCTTATAGGGAATTGGGAGGGGAAAAGGAAAAGGAAAGGGGGAGACTAATACAAGAGGAAACAGAAATAGTAGGAGAAAGGTATAAGAAAGGAGGAGGGACTATTAAAGGGGAGTGCTGTTTAAGGAAAGTGGTGATCAGAAGTAAAATGTTGGGGAGAAGGAAAAAGGGAAAAGGAAAGAGAAAAGCATAATTTGGGGTAAATAAGATTGCAAGAAACACAGAATTAGTAGTTTTAATTGTAAATATCAATGGGTTGAACTCTCCTATAAAACAGAAGTGGTTATCAGACTGGATTAAAAGACAGAATTCTACAATATGTTGATAAAAGCAGAGCTGTGTGTGTGTGTGTGTGTGTGTGTGTGTGTGTGTAGAGAGAGAGAGAGAAGGAGGGAGAGAGAGAGAGAGAGAAAGTAAAGGTAAAAGACTGGAGCAGAATCTATTATGTTTCAGGTGAAGTACCAAAAAAAAAAAAAAAAAAAAAAAGCAGGAATAGCCATCCTGATTTCAGATCAAGCAAAAGCAAAAATAGATCTAATTAAAAGAGATAAGGAAGGAAATTATATCTTGATTAAAAAGTACCATAAATAATGAAGCAATATCAATACTAAAAATATATGCACCAAGTGATATAGAATCTAAATTTCTAAAGAAGTTAAGAGAGTTACAAGAAGAAATAGACAGCAAAACTATAATCATAGGAGATTTCAAATTTTCTCTTTCAGAACTAGATAAATTGAACCACAAAATAAATAATAAAGAAGTTAAGGAGGTAAATAGAATACTAGAAAAGTTTGGTATGATAGATCTTTGGAGAAAATTGAATGGAGACAGAAAGAAGTACATTTTTTTCTCATCAGTTCATGAAATATATACAAAATTGGTCATATATTATAGGGAATAAAGACCTCAAAATGAAATGCAGAAAAGCAAAAGTAGTAAATGCATTTTTTATAGATCACAATGTAAAAAAAATTACTTTAAATAAAAGGCCAAAGAAAAATGGACCAAAAAGTAATTAGAAACTAAATACTCTAATCCTAAAAAATGAATGGGATGGGTAAAATAGCATATTATAGATTAGCAATAATTTCATCCAAGACAATTATGATAATGAGACAACTTACCAAAACTTCTGAGATGCAGCCAAATTATTATTACCAAATAAGGGGAAATTGTATGTCTCTATGCTTACTAGCATAAAATATAGAAAGAAAAGATGAATAAAATTGGTCTTATAACTAAAAAAGCTAGAAAAAGAACAAATTAAAAACCCCAATAAAATTCCAAACTTGAAATTTTAAAAATAAAAAAGGAGATTAATAAAATTTAATGTAAAAATATATTGAATTAATAATTAAAAGTAAGATTTGGTTTTATGAAAAAATCCCACAAAATAAATAAACTTCTAATTAATTTGATTAAAAAAAGTAAAGAGGAAAATCAAATTGTTAATTTCAAAAATGAAAAGGGAGAACTTTCTACCAATGAAGAGGAAAATAGAGGAATAATTATTAGGAGTTTTTTACCCAACTGCATGCCAATAAATTTGATAAACTAAGTGAAAAAGAAAAATACCTACAAAAATATAGATTGTCAAGATTAAGAGAAGAGGAAATTTAAAAAATTTTGTTTAAATAGTCCCATTTTAGAAAAAGAAATAGAACATGCTATCAATCAACACTCTAAGAAAAAATTCTCCAGGGCTAGGTTGATTTACATGTGAATTATACCAAACATTTCAAGAACAATTGACTCCAATAGTATACAAAATATCTGAAAAAATAGGAAAAGAAGAACTCCTACCAAATTCCTTTTTCTTACACAGACATGGTACTGATACCTAAACCAGGTATGGTGAAAATGGAGAAAGAAAATTATAGACCAATTTCCCTAATGATAATGGTGCAAAAATCTTAAATGAAATATTTGCAAAGAGATTACAGAAAGTGATTCCCAGGATAATACACTATGACCCAGTAGGATTTATACCATGAATGAAGGGCAGGTTCAATATTAGGAAAATTGACTATATCAATAGTAAAACTAATAAAAACCATATGATTATGTCAATAAATGCAGGAAAAGAATTTGATAAAATTCAACATACATTCCTATTATAAACTTTAGAGAATATATGAATAAGTGAACTTTTCCTTAAAATAATCAGTAGCATCTATTTAAAACCATCAACAAGCATCATATGTAATGGGGATAAACTGGAACCATTCCCAATAAAATCAGGGGTGAAACAAGATTGCCCACTATCACCATTACTATTCAATATCATATTAGAAATGTTAGCTTTGGTAATAAGAGAAGAAAAAGAGATTAAAGGAAACAGAGTAGGTAATGAGGAGAGCAAATTATCACTCTTTGAAGATGATATGATGGTATACATAGAGAACCCTGAAGAATCAATTAAAAAATTTTTAGAAACAATCCACAACTTTAGGAAAGTAGCAGGATACAAAATAAATCCACATAAATCATCAGCATTCTTACATATCACTAACAAAGTCAAACAGCAAGAGATACAAAGAGAAATTCCATTTAAAATAACTGTTAATAGTATAAAGT
Source organism: Sarcophilus harrisii (assembly GCF_902635505.1). Classification (NCBI taxonomy): domain Eukaryota; kingdom Metazoa; phylum Chordata; class Mammalia; order Dasyuromorphia; family Dasyuridae; genus Sarcophilus; species Sarcophilus harrisii. The sequence goes on along the minus strand of NC_045430.1, from coordinate 135,119,744 downwards.
CTTTGGGGGATCTATTTGTCAAGGGAAAGTCAGGAATTATATGAAAAAAAAACCCTATAAAACACTTTCCAAACAAATAAAGTCAGAAATAAACAATTGGGAAAATATCAAGTGCTCTTGGATAGGTTGAAAAAATATAATAAAAATGGCAATACTAAAACTAATCCATTTCTTTATTGCTATACCAATCAAACTTTCAAGAAACTATTTTACAGGCCTAGAAAAAAATAACAAAATTCATCTGGAAGAACAAAAGGTCAAGAATTTCACGGGAATTAATAAAAAATGCAAATGAAGATGGCTTGGCTGTTACAGATATAAAACTATATTACAAAGCAGTGGTCATAGAAACCATTTTATACTGGCTACGAAATATAGTCTATCGGTTGAATAGGTTAGGTTCACAGGACAAAATAGTCAATAACTATATCAATCTAGTGTAAAAACAAACAAACAAACCCAAAGACCCCAGCTTTTGGGATAAAAACTCACTATTTGACAAAAATTGCTGAGAAAATTGGAAACTAGTATGGCAGATATTAGGCATTGACCCACACCTAACACCATATACCAAGACAAGATTGAAATGCATCCTTGATATAGATCTAAAGAATGATACTGTAAAAATTTGAGGAACATAGGATAATTCACCTCACAGATCTGTGGAGCAAGAAGAAATCTGTGACCAAAAAAGAACTGGAGATCATTACTTATCACAAAATAGATAATTTTGATTACATTAAGTTAAAAAAAATTGTATGAACAAAACTAATGCAGACAAGATTATAAGGAAACAGCTAGAAAAAAATTAATTCAAAGATTCTGATAAAGGCTCATTTTTAAAATAAATAGAGAATTGACTCAAATTTATAAGAACTCAAGCTGTTCTCTAATTGATAAATTGTCAAAGGACCTTAACAGACAATTTTCAGATAAAGAATTGAAACTATTTCTAGTCATATGAAAAAGTGCTCTAAATCACTATTGATCAGAGAAATACACATTAAGACAGCTCTGAGATACCACTGCACACCTCTCAGATTATCTAAGTTGACAGGAAAAGATAATGAATGTTGAAGGGGATGTGGAAAACTGGGACACTAATACATTGTTTGTGGAACTATGAAAGGATCCAAGCATTCTGTAAAACAATTTGGAACTATGCCCAAAGTGTTATCAAACTATACATCCCTTTTGACCCAGCAGTGTTTCTCCTGAGCTTATATCCCAAAGAGACCTTAAGGGAGGGAAAGGGATCCACATGTGCAAAATTGTTAGTGGCATCCCTTTTTGTAAGGACAAGAAATTGGAAACCAAATGGATGTCCATCAATTGGAGAATGGCTAAGTAAGTTATGGTCTATGAATGTTATGGAATATGAGTGTTCTGTAAGAAACAACCTGCTGGTTGATTTCAGAGAGTCCTGGGGACTTACATGAATTAATGCTAAGTGAAATGAGCAGAACCAGGAGATCATTATACAGAGCACCAACAAGATTATATGATGATCAATTCTGATGTATGTGACTCTCTTCAACAATGAAATCATTCAGATCAGTTCTAAGGGTTTAGTGATGAAGAAAGCCATCTACACTCAGAGAAAGGACTGTGGGAACTAAGTGTAGATCACAACATAGTATTTTCATTTTTTTGTTATGTGTTTGCATTTTTTTTCATTTTTTTCTGTTTTGGTTTTATTTTTCTTGTGCAACAAGATAATTGTTTAAATATGCATGCATATATTGGATTTAACATATATTTCTACCATGTTTAACACATATTGGACGACTTTCCCTCTATGAAGGAAGGGAGAGACTAATGTTGAAGAATTGTCCATGTATGAAAAATAAAAAATGATGGATCTGTATTCAGGAAAATCTGACTTCAAATCTAACTTCAGTTACTTACTAGCCTTGTGGTTCTGGGTAAGAGAAATATTTTTAAATGCTCAGTGTGTGGTTCTTGCCATATAGCAGGTGCTAAATAAATGCTTTTTTTGCTTCCCCTTTCCTAATATCACTCATTTTTTAGCTTCAATTTGAAACTTTCCAGTTTTTGGAAGCTCATTCATATATTTATGCAAAATTAATTGTTAGAAAGTTGTAATTCTATTGAGTTCCTGGTTTGCTTTGTCTGCTTGTCTTATCTTTGCACTCTAGTGGTCCACAGAACAAGTTTATTCCTTCTTCCACATGAAAACTTTTCAAATATTCGAAAACAATTTTACTCTAACACATGTCACCAGTTCTTTATCTAAACATCCCTTGTTTCCTTAGTTATCCCTCATAAGATATGATTTGGTATCCTCTCAATAATCTGAAAATCTTTTCTTTTGTGCATATTATGTCCCAGTTTGTCAATCTCCTGTTTAAATTATGACCTATGGATATAAACAAACTTCTTTAGATGTGTCCTAATGAGAGTCAATGTGATGAAAGTATAAACTCTATTATTCTGGACACTGCACTTGTATTATTAGTACAGTTGGAAATTTTTCTTATTTTTAGTTTGTTTGTTTCTGAAACTATATCAAGTCATTTATTGGAGCTTGTAGTCAAATATAAGACTCTTGGAGAAGAACTATGAATTAGACAAATATACCATCCTCTGTGGATGAAAATTTTCTTATTTAAGTTCAAGATATATTTCTTTTTTTCTCTTAAATTTCTATTTTAAAATATATTTTGTTTTAATATTTATCAATTATATTTATTAAATTTTTAACATAATTTTTTTAAAGTTTGTTTCTAATTTTCATTTTCACTCTCCCTCAAACCATAAGAAAGCAAGCAATGTATTTATGTTTGCATATGTGAAGCCTGCAAAATATATTTTATGTTACCTATGTTATGAAAGAAAATATAGAAAAAAAAAAGAAAAGGGTGCTTCAGTCTGTACCCAGAGTTTCACATTTCTCTCTAAGGAAATAGATACCATTTTTCATCTCGGGTCCTTTGGAACTGTCTTGGATTGGGATCTTGATCAGAGTAACTAAATCTTTCAGTTAATCTTCATTACAATATCGATATGCTCTCCTGGTTCTGCTCATTTCACTTTGTTTGAGTTTAAATGTCTTCCAAAATTTGTTTGTTTTCTGAAGCCATCCTGCTCATCATTTCTTATCAAAGAATAATTTTCCATTATGACTATATAACATATCTGTATTGCTGGATCAAAGTGTTACAGCTAGATGGTCATTCCAAATTGTTCTGCAAAATAACTAGAGCAGTTCACAACTCCACAAGTAGTTCATTAGTGTTTCAAGTTTTCAGCATCCTATCAAGCATTTGCCATTTTCCTTTTCTACCATTTCAGTTAATCAGATAGATAGTTGTGAAGTGGTGTCTCAAAGTAGCTTGATTTTTCCATTTCTTTAATAAACATTCATTTAGAAAATTATTTCATGTAACAATCAATAGCTTTTATTAAGTTTTCTAAAAGTTTGTCTATTCATATATATTGACCATTTATTAATTGAGGAATGAATCTTTTTCTTTATAAATTTTATTCCACCTTATCCATATATATCTATGAGAAAAAAACATCATTATCAGAAAAAAACTTACTATAAAATTTTTATTCTAGTTATATTTCCTTCTAATTTTGAGTGGGCTTTGTTTATGCAAAAAAAAAAAAAATTTCCCATGGCCAAAATGATTTATTTTATTTCTTCTTGTCCTCTCTATCACTACTTTCGTCATAAACTCTTTCTTTATCCTTATATTTGACAGATAATTTTTCTTTGCTACCTGATTTATTTATAAAATCATCCTATATATCTAGATCATTTATCCAGTTCCAGGGATGGAGTCAAAGTGGTATAGTCGAAAAGCATTTCGTTCGCTCTTCCAATATTCCTCTCCAATTAACTTTAAAATAACACTTCAAATCAAATCCTGGAGGATCAAAGTCATCAAAGATTAGGGAGAGACATTTTTTCCAGCCAAGACAATATAGGAAATCAGCAAGAGATCTGTGATACAAAGCAGGAGGCTGATTCAAGGTCTGCAAGGATAAAAAACCTTGGTGTTGGGACTAAGTGATGGAAACAGAGCTCTAAAACCAGAGACAATAAGAGGACTTGGTAACTGGTCAGAAAGAGATTAGGCTAGCATTGGACAAAGGACCAGATACTCTTGGCCAACTCTAATGTCTAAACAGACTATTGTCTTGACATTCCTGTCGATAATAAATATATATAGTCAAGTAAAAACAAATTGTTACATTGACCACATCCAAAAATATGTTTATCATTCTGAATACTGAAAATATAATGTCTCTGCATTCCTCATTGACAGTATTCTGGATTCATGGTTGGTGACTAAATTTTCCAGAATTCTTAAGTCTTCAAATTATCACAAGCTTTTTGGTGAAGGGGTGTAATATATACATTGTGATTGATATTTTAATTTTTTCTAGGAGTAGCTAGATGGTGCAGTGGATAAAGCATTTGTCATGGAGTTAGAAGGTCCTGAGTTGAAATCCAGTCTTAGATATTCAAGTTTACAAACTTTGTGACCCTGGACAAATCACCCAATTCCATTTGTGTCACAAAAAATTCTTCTAAGTGAGTGAATTGCTACATAGTTGAGTTTATATGTATTTAAAATATAATAGCATTTCACTGAATAATTATAACATAGATGCCTCATGTTTATATATGCTTTGTTTTTGTTATAAAATGGAACAATTGGGGATAAGAAAAATAAGTTTTATAATTATAGCATATGATTTATTTACAATGTGTATCCTTAGAATAGAGAATCAGCAGAGGTTTGTCAGTTGTTATTATGAACTAATGCACAATTCATGTTTTTATTCAATCTTTAAAATGATTTTTAAAAAAACCAAAATATACCTTAAATGACTAAACAAGGTCATGCAATTAACATTTAATGACTTTCTGGAGCATGAGGGGTAGGTAGGTAGGACCTAACTGAAAAATGAAAGCTAATAGCTCTTCATTTGTTTTAGAGAAATTAAAAGTTAGGTAGTTATCTACATTTCCATTGAATTCTAATTATAACCAGCAGCTCAGAACAATCAAAATCTGGGAGTGATGCTAGCAATATTATCATGAATTTCATTGAAAATGTTTTGTTACAAGAAAATTCATGTATTTCACTTATGTGTGAGAATGTGTGATATAAAAGAAAAGGATAAGTCAGCATCCCTTACATGTTACAGGTCAGATGTTAACATGTCTTTATGATTTCACTGGATTGATTTGTTTTATTTTTTTGCATCGTAGTAAATAGTTATCAATATCTTTCTTTTTCAGGATGGTAGATAAAATATTTAATGTGGTTTAAAATATGTAATTAAAAAATATCGTTTTATAAATCCTAGGAATACTAAATACATGGACATTGCCTACATTTTCTGATTTTCAATGGAACACAGCCATGGATCACTATCCTTCTCCAAGTCTGATAAGGAAACAGAAGAACTAAAATCATATTAAAACTGTATCTATTACGAATATGGTTACAAAGAATATTTACTTCACAATTTATTGATATTTATTTATTTTATTATATGTAATTTTCTTTAAGATCCAAGTAACTTTTGTATCATCTGTCAAGATATATGTTACACATGTGATCACATAAAAATCTCTATATTAATAATTTTGTTCAACAAACCTTGAACTAAAAAAAGAAAATGAAAAATCATATGCTTTTGTCTATATTCACTTGATATAATTTCATTATCTAGAGAAGCATAGCAGTTTTCTTTGTTGAGTTCTTTGGGATTATCTTGGATCATTATGTTGTTAAGAATAGCTTTCATTTACAATGGTTCGCTGTGTAATATTGCTGTTCTTATGTACAATGTGTTCCTAGATCTTCTCACTTCACTTTGCATCTGTTCATATAAATCTTTCCAGATTATTCTTAAATCTTCCTTCTTTTTCATCATGTTCCAAACATTTCAAGTCATACTATGGTATGGATGCTGTGCTGTGCATGAGGCAAAGCATTCTTAATCTTCTTTCTAATATTCTTGTATCCATCTATATGAGTTTAATTTAACTTTCTGTTCTAATAATTCTCTGTTCCAAAGTTTATAATGATGTGATTCCTATTCTCATTTATGAATATTCAGAAAGACAAAGTAGCCAGTTTTGGTTGGTTTCCTAATAATCAATCTTTATAGATAATTTCATAAACATTTGCTGACATAAATATTGAGATATTGCTACAAATTAATTCTTAATATCACACTCTGAAAATAATATGTTATTTTCAAAATTCTTTTGTCCCTAGAAAGACTGCTAAAACTCAGGTGATGTTTTAATTGTTAAAAACTTCACTTGGTGCTTTGCTGTTCTCACTTTTTGTGTGTATGCGATTTGGAAAATGGGGCCAGTCAACATGTTAAAAATAAGAACTTCCCATCTTTACTAACTGATGAATGAGAATAAACTCAGCTTTTTATACTTGAAGCTCAAGCACTGAAAGCAAAAATAAAATTTTTAAATCTTTGCCTGAGTTAACAGTCTTATAAAAACTGAAAATATGTAAGCCAAAGTAATCATTCCTTTTTTCTCCATTAGATTTATGGAAAAGCTTATTGCAAGCCATTCTTCAATGTATTCATGTTCTGAAATTCTAGAATGTATCAGCCTTATTATTTAATGTTGGAAATGCATAATGGGATTAACCTTCAAAAATTAATTACTGAAAAGATCAGCAAACAAACCTTACATCACCACAATATGACATGTTGGGAATATGGCGGGGGTGGAGAAAAAGAGAAGAGAGAAATAAAACAGGTTTTAGTACTTACTGTTTCATTCATCTCTCAGTTGATGTAGATATGAAGGGCTTCTGTTCTAATTTGTGGCCTTTAAAGGAATGCAATTAAATGGCGAGAAATGTGCCTTTTGAGAAGTGAAAAGGATATGGAGAGATTTTAAAAAATAATAAGCTTCTTTTCATTTACTGACATTTTTTGACAAGTTGATGATAAATGAATACTTCACCCCCTCCGCCCGAGATTATTGTGCAGATAGCAATAGATCTAAGCTGAGAAATGTGTTATAAACTCAACATATCCCATCTAACATTATTTTTTTTAATTTCAAAATGTTTCTATTGTCTTTACAACCAAGAAGTGGATTCAACACTGACTAATTTGACACATGAATATTAGAATCATTATAAAAGAAATTGAGTAACCTAGGCTACTAAGTGTCTTATTTGGTTCAGAAGCCTCTACCATGTTTTTCAGTAGTTGTAATGGTCTGAAGCTCGAGGTGATGCACTGAGGTCCCAAGCACATGAGGCTAAATAGTAATTGGACCATACGCTATTAATATATATGCTTGGAGAAAGAATGGCCCCCACCCACTCTTTGTGCAAGTCCTCATGTGTTGTATAGGAAATGACAATTTTGGTGGGTGGAGGCAGAGGGGCGGAGAGAGAAGTGGAAAGAGACTGCTGGCTGGTGTCTTATTGAAGCTGCTCACATTGCTAATCCCCCTTCACCTCAAAAAGAATAAAGATTGAAGATTTTCCCTTAACCTGAATTCCTGACTCCAGCTGATTTTTAAATACATGATCATCACAAGTAGTTAGCACTACTGTGTTTTGGTGCTTTCACATTTTGAAAATTGAACAAAATGAATGAGATTCAAAATCATATTCTCACATCCTCTTCTAGAGTTTTGGCTCTTTTGGATTAACATTAGTACCATGCATTCTATAGAGTAAAGTACCTGGAATGACTGTAGAGAAAAAGTAAAGAGGAATGGTTTGAGGTGTGAAGAGAAGAAAGGAGGAGACAAAAGGAAGGGAGAAGTAAAAGGGCAAGAGAAAAGGTAAAAAAAAGAGGAAAGGAAATGATGGGGCACAGGCATGATTTTTTTTCTTTCTCTAAAGATGAGAAAACTAATGATTGACAGCAGTCAGATGGTATGCATAGAGTTGAAATTAGAAGCAAGATCATCTTAGTGCAAAAACTATATTCTTTTCATGGTAGAACTAGAAAAATTGAGACAGATAAATATTATAGTAAAGAAACTACAGAGCAAATAGCAAATACAGTGCATAGTGCCAGGTTTGGAGTCAGGGAATATTCATTTTACTGAGTTCAAATCTGGCCTCAAATACTTTCTAACAATATGACCCTAAGCAAGACTTAACCCTGTTAGTATCAGTTTCTGCCTCTAAAAATCGAGCTGGAGAAGGAAATGGCAAATCACTCCACTATCTTTGCCAAGAAAATCCCCAATGGGATCACAAAGAATTGAATACAACTGAAAAATAATTGAATAACAACAGAGATTACAGATTAGTGAATTTAAAAATTTCATTTTTATTCCTAGGAAACTTTAGATTAGATCATTAAACAGATGGTTTATTATCACATAATTAAGGAAACTGTGATTACTTAGAGCTATTATGAGTTCATTAAGAACAATGTCAGAATAAACAATTATTTTAAGGGAAGCATCAGGATTCTTGGCTTGCTAAATTAGCACAATATCAAAAATAGCATTTTGATTTTATCAAAGTGTTTGACTAAATATCTCAAGAAAATATTGTGCAATAGAAATACAAAGTTTTCATGAGACCTCTCCATTCATTTTCATCATTGCCACAATAGGCAAAAATATTTGCTGGAAAATTATATAGTTGGTTTGAAAACAAACTGATTGGATGCAAAGAATACTTAGCATTATTTATTCAACTGCTGTTTATATGAAAAATATCTAATGGCATTTATTAGAGCATTGACTTTAGCCTTTTCCTATTAAATGTTTATCCATAATTTAATATAATACATAAATGTATGATTATTAAAACTGGAGAAGAAGTGACAATGGGGGGAGGGGAGAGAGGTAGTAGATTAAGTGATAAAACCAGAATCAAAATAAATTAGTCAAAAAGAATGAGAGGATTTCCAGAATCCAATCTGGTGGAGTAAGCACTAAATCACTGTAGTCCTCCCTCCACACAGCCATAAAAAGAAAAAGAAAACACACACACAAATCCTGAAACAGCAATAAATGAAAAAAAAAGTCACAGTGAAATTACATTTGAGTCCAAGAAATATGCAATATCAGCAAGAAAAGTCAGACTCACTGGTATAAAAGGGGAATGCAATCTAGGATAGGAAGCATTCCAGGAAGCAAGTAGCAAATCCCACCTCAGCAAACCAGTGGTAGGTTTGAGATCCAGTGTGGTGGAGTAGGCAAATGCCAGAACCAGGACCTATAGCTCAGCATTGCCAGAGGAATAAGGAGACTTGAGGTTTTAGAACTACCTGGGGAAAAGGGCAAAGAAGCAAGACATCCTCTTACTTCAGCAAAGTCCTGGGCAAAAATATAGCTTCTAGAAGTCAGATCATCACATGTTTCAGTTTAGCCTCTGGAATTGCAGAAACATCCCAGTAGTCTCAGTACATGACAGATTATAATACTAGGACCCCAGATCAGCAAAGGTAAGCTGCCAGATTCATACTAATAAATGTTGGGGAGTATGTGGAGGAAAATAGGACACTAATGCATTGCTAGTGGAGTTGTGAACTGCTCTAACCATTCTGGAGAGCTGTATGCAACTATGTCCAAAGAGCAAACAAATTGTACCCACCTCTTTGTTGAACAATATCTCTACTGGGTGTATATTCCTCAATGGAATTCCTATGCTAATGAGTTCATTAAAAAGGAAAAAGGACCTAAATGTTATAGCAGCCCTTTTCATGATGGCAAAATATTGGAAATGAGGGGATGCCCATCAATTGGAGAATGACTGAACAAGCTGTGGTATATGAAATAAGAAATGATTAACATGAACATTTCAGAATATCCCAGAAAAAGTTACATGAACTGAAACAAAGTAAAATGAGCAAAATCAGAAAATTATTGTCCACACTATTAGCAACATTATGTGATGATCAGAAACACCATGCACCAAGACAATTACAAAAGAATCATTAAGGCAAATGGTATCCACATCTAGATAAAGAACTGATGGACTCAATGAAAATCATATTACACTTTTTTCATTTGCTTTATTCTTATTCAAGTTTCTTTCTTCATTGATCAGTTTCTTCTTTCACAACTGTGATTAATTTGGAACTATGTTTAAATGATAGCACAAGTATAGCCTATTTCAACTTGTCTACCATTTTAGGAAGTGGACAGGAGAGGGAGAGAGGAAGAAAAATTTTAAACTCAAGATCTTATAAAAATTAATCCTAAAAAAGGTTTTGCCATGTAAGTGGGAAAAATAAAAATTAATTAAAAACAGTCAGAATGGATAAAGAAGCACAGTGTTTTAAAACAGGGATTCACAAAATATACCCTATTGACAAAATCCAACCTTTCACCTGTTCTTATATGACAAGTAAATAATGGCTTTCAAAGTGGCTCACCCATGATTTAATAGGGAAATAAAGTTCTAATCATAGAGTTTGAATATATGAGTTTTAATCATCATTTAAAGTCTTATCATGTGACAAATTATTAACAATTAATAGAAAAGAAATTAATCAATTAGCCTATCTGTGATCTAAATTCCTCATGTGCAAAATAAGGATAACAGCATTTGTACTACCTGCCTCTGAATGTGGGTGATGAAAACATTATTTATAGGCCTTAAAGGTCTCCATCAATTTGAGTTGTTATTAATAAAAAATAAAAATTAGTAAGAACAAGGATAATAGACACAAATTAATAAAAATCAAAGAGACAAGTAAGAAATAGAGAAAAACCCAAATTTAAAGTTGGATATGTAAAAAGGCATAGGGATCTTGAGACAATACAATAGAACAACTTAAAAATGACATAATAAGTCACATTTAATATAATCAAGAGCAAAGAAACACTAACTCATAACTTGCTATATATTAGGCAGTTCATGCCTGGATCTGTGAACTGTATTCAATTCTGGTAACAGCATTTTAAACTGTTGTATAATTCAGAGAAATAATCATAAAATTGCTAAAAGGTGGAAGGATCTGAAAATACTTAGCCTAGAAACAAGACTTATCAAGGACTTAATAGCTATTTCTAAATATTTGAAATCCTATCAGATGAGTATCAAAAGAATTTGAATTATTTTTTGTACTCCAGAGCTAAAACTACTCTTAAGAGGTGAATAATATAGAGAGGTACATTTGGGTTCAATATTAAGAACTTATTATTATATATTATAATATTAAGGCAGGTAGTACAAATGCTGTTATCCTTATTTTGCACATGAGGAATTTGGATCACAGACAGGCTAATTGATTAATTTTTTTTCTATTATTTGTTAATAATTTGTCACATGGTGAGACTTTAAATGATGATTAAATGAAAGTTGTTAGCCAGGACTTAGCAGTTTACACTTTAAAAAATTGAAGGGCCTGGAAATGATATTTCAGATTGAAAAGGAATTTGGCCTGCAGCCAAGAACCAGCAAAATTAAATATTATCTTTCAGGAAAAAATATGGACATTCAATGAAATAGGGGATTTTCATTTATTATTCATGAAAATACAAGCTGAACATATCATTTGATCTTTAAATACAGAATTCAATAGAAACATAAAAAGAAAAAAAGGTAGAAAAATTATGTTTTGTAAAGGTTAAAATGTTTACTTCCCTATATTGGGAAGAAGACATATTTAACTCTTAAGAACTGCATCCTTGTTAAGGGTATGCTTAGAGGGTATAGGTATAATTTGACTTTATTGTGATGTAATAAAAAAGAAACTAGGGATGGAAAAGGAATTGTACTAGAAGAAGAGAAAAGTGGAGGTAAAGTGTGGTAAATTATACCAATTATGAAGAGATATAAAAGTTCTATTACAATTGAAGGAAAGAAGGGAGGAGAATGAGCATTGTGTGAACTTTAAATCTCATTGGATTTGGCTCAAGAAGAGAATATCAGACATATTTAGTGTAACAGAGAAACTTGTCTCTCCCATAAGGAAGTAGAAAGAGGAAGGGATAAGAAAGGAAAGGGGCTATAAAAGAGAAAGGCTGAATGAAGGAAGTGGTGATCAAAAGCAAAACACTGGGATGGAGGGAAAGGTGGAAAGAAAAGAGAAAAAAATAACTTGGGAAAAATAAGAAGGTGGGAAATAGAGAGTTAGGAATTTGTCAATGTGAATGGTATGAATCCTAAAAAAATGAGTGGGTAAAACAACAAATCATAAACATAATTGACTATTTCATCCAAAATGACAGTACTGAGATAACATACCAAAATTTATGGGATGCAGTCAAAGAAGTTCTTAGGAGAAATTTAATATCTCTAAATAGCTACATGAATAAAATTGAGAAATAGAAGATCAATAAATTGACAATGCAACTAAAAAAGCTAGAAAAATAATCAATTAAAACTCCTAATTAAATACCAAATATGAAATTCTGAAAATAAAAATGAGATTAATAAAATTGAAAGTAAGAAAACTATTTAACTCTATACACAAGTGAACAACAAGCATTATGTGATGATTCTGATGCATGTGACACTTTTCAACAATGAGATGATTCAGGCCAGTTCCTTGGTCTTGTGATGAAAAGAGCCATCTGTGGGATGACTGTAGAAGAGACAAATGTATGAACAGAGTGTGAATCACAACATAGCATTTTCAATCTTTTTGTTGTTGTTTGCTTGCATTTTGTTTTCTTTCTCATTTTTTAAATCTGGTTTTCCTTGTGTAGCATGATAATTGTGGAAATATGTCCAGAAGAATGGCACATGTTTAACATTTAAAATTGACACATAGGATTACTTGCCATCTAGGGTAGGGGTGGAGGGAAAGAGGAGAAATTTGAAATAGTATTTTGCAAGGGTGAATGTTGAGAATTATCTATGCGTATGTTTTGAAAATAAAAGGCTTTAAAAAAAGAAAATCAACTAATAAAGAAAAGTAAGAGTTAGTTTTCTCATGAAATTAAAGTGCTAATTTCATGAAAAAATGAAAATAAGAAGTGGAGCCAAGATGGCAGAGAAGGCACACATGACTTTCTAAGCTCTTCTCATTCCCCTCATAACCAACTATTTAATTCAGCCTCAAAAATAGCTCTTTATTGCTTAAATTCATGAAGATCAGAAGCACTACAACTTACCAGCTGAAGTCAATCTGGAAGATCACCAGGAAAGATTTGTGCTGAGGGGCCAGGAACAGACTAGCACAGGCAGCGAGAGACTAGCGTCCTGAGCAGACCAGGGGCGGGGGTGATCTCTATGGCTAGAGAAGTTATAGAGATGACTGTGCTATAGGCTAACTGCTCTGCCTTGATTACAAAGCAGTAAATTGTCAGAGAAATTAAAGCCTAAAACAGAGGGTGCTTTAAAAAAACGCCAGAACCTAACAAGGTCTGGCTGTAACTACTCAAACCTGGAAGTGACTCAGGCAGATTGAAACGCATCCCTGCAGCCACATCCTGCAGTTCCAGGCTTTTGCAGGGGCAGTTACAAACCCGCATGGCAGGGGGGCACAGCCTGGGCAGCCTGTAATCAGCACAGTGTGGGGCTTAGCCTGGGGCAATAGAACTTCCCCAGCAGGACTATGCTTCCCTGGGCAGAGACAGTTCTGGTCCCTGTCCAGAGGACCAAATCCCTGCTGATTAAGTCTGGTTTTTTCCTTAGAAACAGATAGAATTCCTCTGTTTCATTAAATGTCCATCTTCTTCCATGGAAAAAAATGTTCAGCTTAGCTGGGTAGTTTATTCTTGGCTGCATTCCAAGTTCTTTTGCCTTTCAGAATATCAAATTCCAGGCCCTTTGATCCTTTAATGTTGAGGCAGCCAGATCTTGTGTGACCCTTATTGTGGCACCTTGGTATTTGAACTGTTTTTTCCTGGCTGCTTGTAAAATTTTTTTTTAGTCTGAAGATTCTGAAGTTTGGCTACAATATTCCTGGGAGTCTTTATTTTAGGTCTTTTTCAGAAAGTGTTCGATGGATTCTTTCAATGCCTAT